>NC_052490.1:23163712-23463712 GCF_009730915.1 Dioscorea cayenensis subsp. rotundata | reverse complement strand
CACCTTCTTCAAGATTCCCGGGGTAGATGTTTCCTCTCCGGTCGAACCAAGAATCAGTACTTCTTCATTACTCTCCTCTTGGTCGAACAAACCTTCATACGGATCTGGGTTGAACATTTCCTGTATATATTCATCAACAATTTCATCAGTAGTGTCTAGAAAATACAAAGTGTCATCAAAATCGATAGAATGCCGCATGGCTTCAGCAAGGCGGTAAGTGAGTTTATCGTCTCCGACTCTCAATGTGAGCTCTCCGCCGTCCATGTAAATCAATGCTTTGGAAGTCTGCAAGAACGGTCTCCCAAGTATCAAGGGTACATCTGCATCCTCATCAACATCTAGCACTACAAAGTCAACCGGAAAAATATACTTGTCCACCTTGACAAGTACGTCTTCAATGATGCCTCTCGGATGTCGTACCGTTCGGTCCGCCAATTGTAAAGTCATCCGAGTAGGTCTAGGCTCACCCAAGCCTAGTTTTTGGAAGAAAGTATATGGCATGACGTTGATACTTGCCCCTGAATCTGCCAATACCATCTCCTCACCTAAGTTGCCGATGTTACACGGAATAATAAACGCTTCCCGGGTCTTTCTTCTTGTTCGGCATGTTCTTTTGTAACACAGCCGAGCATGAAGCATCAAGCACTACTGAAGCACACTCCTCCAATTTTCTCTTGTTGGTCAATAGGTCTTTCAAGAACTTTGCATACTTAGGCATTTGAGCCAAAGCCTCAGCAAAAGGAATGTTGATGTGGAGTTGCTTGAACAAACTCAGGAACTTCTTATACTGGTCATCCCCTTGGTCGTTCTTCAATCTAGAGGGATAAGGGATTCTTGGCTTGAAAAGTGGGGGTGCCACCTCTTTCTCTTTATTTGCTCCCTTCTCAACCTCGATGACCTCGGGTGCGTGTTCTTTCGGCTTCTCACTTGGAAGCCTCCCTTCCACCTCACGACCGCTTCTCAAAGCGATCTCCTTCACATGTTCTCTCGGGTTGTGACACGTCCGAATATGCGTGTGTGTACCGCAAGTGCACGGGTGTCGAAGTAATAAATACCCGGTGAGTCGGGTAGTCGAATCCACGAGGGACAGGGGCTACTAGTACTAACTTCTTCTCGCTATCTAGCCTAATGATAATGGGATAGTGTGGTGATCTAATGTGCGAAGAGATGAACACCGGAGACAAATATGCAAGGGTAAAATGGAGGAAGAATCTCAATCAGTAAAAGTGGGAGTATTCGGGCATTGCTCCCCTAGGATTCGGTATTAGGTACCGGATAAGCAAAGTGTTTCTATGATGAGTAAGTTAAGTCGTGGAAATCCAAACATAATCGGGTCTATCTCTAGATCACCGATACTAGTCCCCTACGAGGTCCCGGTGGAGAAATCGCTCAATCTCAACACCTCACACCACATATGACACAAAGCACTCTAGGGATTCCAAATTGTGTATCCAATTCCTAAAGATTGATCCAACCCCTAATTCCGGCGAAGGATCCTAACCCCCTACAAAGGTCCCGGGCGGAGAAATCGAGCAATCTCACGCCTCCCACCAAATATGGTTGCATAGAGCTTAGGGAATGGAGATAGAATACACCAATCGGAGCGGAAAGGGGACACTTCACTATCTCATGACTCACCCTCTCAACCCTCTTCAATCTTGAGGTTCTAACCCTAATGGAGATCTCTCTCCCACCAAGGCAACAAATCATGCAAACCAAATAACCATAAGATCAATAAGGCAAGCAAGCATTAAACATTCAAGAATGAAACTTAATCAAACTCGGATTAAATAGAAACACAAAGCAAATCCACAAAAGTTGAGAATCCTAGGGTTCACAAGCCCAAATACCCTCTAGGGTTTTAGCCCTCCATGGAGCAACATACAAAACACACCATCAATGAATGAAAGTACATTAAAACCATAGAAATAAACCCCCTTATATATGAACTGATGGCCTTGATGGAGAGCTTCGACGTCTTGAAGGACCCACTCCGAAGCTAGGTTCACCGGTGGCTTCCTTGATGCTATGACGGAGGAGGGATCGATCAAAGTTGGTGATGAAGCACCTCCAAAGCCGCAGAAAGACCTCCTCTCCAAACCCCTAGCCGTCTCACCCCTCAAGAGCCGCACAAAAGATGAGAAAGAATAGGGCAAAAGCGGCTATTTATAGGCCTCTACAACGCGTCGTCACGTGCCCCCCACGCCGCGTGGATTTTTCCACGCGCCCGCGTGGTCGCAGGGAATTTCCACGCGGTCGCTGGAATTTCACGCGGGCGCGTGAGCAATGCATCGCTACGATGCATTCGTCTACAGTACTGCTACGACGACTTTCGCTACAGTGATTTCCACAAACGCCGATGATAAACAATCTCCTCTTAAGGCCACACGATCGGGCACACGATCATATGGTAGGCTATACGGCTTTTCCTTCATCAATGCGTCTTGAAAGGTCTTGAAATCTTTACAAAGAGGAGGAATGTGGAGACATGGCTGCCTTTATGCCCCTTCCATTAATAACTTGGCTTGCAAAAACTATGGAAGTTGGCACACATCTCCTCATAAACGAACTCCTCTTGTGTCTTCCAACTTGATTTGTACAAGAACTCCCAATATTATGCCATGATAGCCTATCTTCGCTCCCTTTTGAAATCCTAATGCCTTCACAACCTATATGCATAAAAGAACACCCAATACACGAAATGAGACATAAACCGAATAAAATATGATGCTCAATGTATGTAAAACATGCATAAAAACATGTCTACTCAAGCACTTATCAGGTTGGTTTCTGTGTTGCTTGGTAGACTCCCATGTGGCCTTTCGGAAAAAGATTTTGCAATTTGCCCCACTTGATTTTCAAGGTTGTACAAGGAGGCGGTGTGATTGTGAAGTGTAGCCTCGACTGATTCAAACCTTGTATTTGCCGATTGAATAAATCTAGTCAAGTGCTTCTCCAAATCCGTCATTCGGGTTTCCAAGCCTGAAATTCTGTTTTCCACTTGAGGGGCTTGTTGTTGTTGTTGTTGGAACCCCGATGACCCCATGGTCTTCTGTGGTCCTTGATTACTCCATGAAAAGTTGGGATGATTCTTCCAACCTGAATTGTAGGTGTTGCTCTATGGATTCCCTTGAGGTCTCATTCCATTACCTACAAAGTCGACATTCTCAACTGAAGAAACATCACCAATGACAATTGGGCAATCGGAGGGAGCATGTCCTCCACCACAACCGGTGCAATTGGTCACGGCCGCCACTCTATTCGAAGCTATCAGATCTAGCTTCTTACTCAAACTCTCCAATTGGGCCGCCAATGAAGTTACCGCATCAATTTCATGGAGACCGGCCACCTTTTTCTTCTCTCTAGCGTTCCACTGGTAGTTATTTAACCCCATTTCCTCAATCAATTGACGAGCCTCATCGGGGGCCTTGCTACCTAAGGTACCTCCTGCCGCCGCATCCAAGAGTTGCCTTGTACTCGGGTTCAGACCATTGTAGAAGGTTTGAACAATCATCTTTGAACCTTTCCCATGTCTCAAATAGAGACTCCAATTCCAACTGCATAAAGGATGAGATCTCATTCCTAAGCTTTGCTGATTTTCCGGGAGGGAAATAACGGGCTAGAAAAGTATATACCATCTCCTCCCATATAGTGATTGATGCCCTAGTTAATGAGTGTAGCCACTGCTTTGCTTTCCCCTTTAAGGAAAATGGGAAGGCTCTCAATTTGATGGCATCATCTGTCACATCATTTATCTTCAGCATGTCACACACCTCCAGGAAGCTCTCTATGTGACTATTTGGATCCTCATCGGCCAAACCGTTGAATTGTGTGGACTGCTGCAGCATATGGATGAATGTCGGCTTTAGCTCGAAATTCTGAGCTGCAATTGGGGGATGCACAATACTCGATTGTGTCCCAAACACTGAAGGTCTGGCATAATCGGATAGTGTCCGTTATTGCTCATTTTGTTCTGCCATGTTGTCAGATCCTTCTACTTCCAAATCAGCTGGATTAGGCTGTTCTTGTACAGGTTCTTTCCCTTTCTTTCGAAGTGTACGTTCAAGCTCAAGGTCTCCTTCAATCAATATTGATGGATTCCCTCGGGTCATAACCTGGAGCTGCACCAAAAGTAAAGAAAAAGAAAATCAGAATGATGATAGAATAAGAAGAAATGAAATAGAATGTGTGGTGCAATAGCTAAGAAAACAAAGTGCAAAGTATCTCTAAACGCCTAGCTCCCCGGCAACGGCGCCAAAAACTTGACAAGTTCCCCTTGCTTATATCCCGCAAGTGCACGGGCTTGTCGAAGTAATAATCCCAGGTGAGCAGGGATCGAATCCACATGGAGTAGGGAGTGAAAATACTTAATTTAATTCTTAGCTATGTGGAAGATCAATTGTGATAGGTGTGAAATTGATTCAATTCTCAAACAATAAAATCAACAAGTGAAAGAGCAAAAGTAAGAAGAGGGTAAGGCAATCGATAAAGATGGGGTACTCGGATATTGCTTCACCTAGGATAATTGCTTCAAGTGCAATAACTCTCTATTATGCTTCCTAATCAATGCAATGGTGAGTCGTGCAAATCCTTACATACATAGTCCCAAATCTAAGGTCAACTATGCCTAACTCTATACATGTCCCGGAGGAGAAATCGAACAATCTCAACACCTCGCACTCGTGTAGAGTTGCAATGAACTTTAGGGATTCCAAGTGATAAATCTCTTCCTAAATATAGACCTAACCCTTTGGTCCAAGCGGAAGGTCCCTAGACACAATTAAGGCCTAGATACTAAGATCCTCTCAATGCTTCACTCCATTGCACGCGCAACTAGGCCCCAGCAGAGGTTCATCCCTTAGACCACTCACTCTATTATGGCCGCAAAGAACTCAAGGAATGGAGGTAGAATCTATCACGCCAGAGGGGAAAGGGGACGCTCCTGTACCTCTCGACTCACCCTCTCAACCCTCTCCAACCTAGCTTTGTCTAACGCTCGTGGTGTGTCACTCACTCACAAGGTTACCAACAAGAACTCTCTACCCTAGTGTCACTCTAGGGGAAATGTTCATACAATCAAGCATTCAAGGTTGGAACTCACTATAAACATCAATTTATTGGAAGCATAATAAAGAAGTTCAATGAAACGAATACATCCTAGGGTTCACAATCATCCAAGTACCCACTAGGGGTTTAGCTCTCCATGGAGCTTAATACAATCACAGAAATCGAATGTAAAAGCAATGAATATATAAAGAAACCCCCTCGATGATCGTGTCGATGGTCTTGTGGAGAGTCCTCTACTCGTTGTCCAAAGATTCCTTCGTCAGGTATAGGATACGCCTACCAACCTTCTTCCTAATGGAATCACGATGTCGAAGCCGTAGAACTTCTCCAAAACCTTGGCCAATACCCCTCGAAACCCTAGCCGAAGTCCTCTCACAAGTTAGGGAAAAGATGGAGAAAAGAATAAAAAAATCGGGTCTAAAATCGGCTTTAAATAGGACTGGAATCGGGCGACTGCACGGGCGTGTATGATGTCATACGCCGCTGTGGAATTTCCACACGGGCGTGGATAATTTCCACACGCCCGTGTGGATTCTCTGTTTCTCTGATTTCTCGGCCGGGCTGCTACAGTACTTGCTACATTGTTTAGCTACAGTAACCTGCTGCAGTACTATGCCGGAAATACTCCCGAATTCCATACTTTCATTGGGGTAATGCAAACAGGCACACGTTTACGTCGTAAATCACTTGCCTCTTCAATGATGTGCACGTTGGTGGATCTCTTGTTCTTATATGCATAAATCAGAATGTTCGAGTGTGACTGAATTTGTGCCCCTCCAAATGAATGTGCTCACTCGAATACGAGGAGATTGGCACACACTCTAGCATCTCACACCTGACCTATGTCTTTGCGTTTGAACCTTAGCAAGATCTCCTCCAAAATAGGTGCATTATGATCCACATTGGCCTATTTCCTTCATACTCGGCCTCACAACCCTACCTGCATAAAAGTAACATAAAAACACACATATTAATGTAAAAACCTGAGAAAAGTAATGCTCAACATAAGGAATGAACGGTTCGCATTCATATCGCATAAGCACTTATTAGCTACCTAAGGTACCTCCTACTGCCACATCCAAGAGTTGCCTTGTACTCGGATTCAAACCATTGTAAAAGGTCTGAACAATCATCCAATCGGGGAATCCGTGTTGCGAGCATTTTCTTAGGACCTCCTTGACCCTTTCCCACATCTCAAAGAGAGACTCCAATTCCAATTGTACAAAGGATGAGATCTCATTTCTAAGCTTTGGTGATTTTCTGGGAGGGAAATAATAGGCAAGAAAAGCTTCTACCATCTCCTCCCATGTGGTAATTGATGCTCTAGGTAATGAGTGTAGCCACTGCTTCACTCTTCCTTTCAAGGAAAATGGGAAGACCCTCAACTTGATGGCATCATCCGTTACCCCATTTATCTTCAGCATATCACACACCTTGAGAAAGTTTTCTATATGATTGTTTAGATCCTCATCGGCCAAATCGTTGAACTGCATGGATTGTCGCAACATATGGATGAATGCCGGCTTTAGCTCAAAGTTCTGAGCTATAATCGGGGGACGCACAATGCTCAATTGTGTCCCCAATACTGAAGATCTGGCATAATCAGATAATGTTCGCTGTTGCTCATTCTGTTCTGCAATGTTTTCAGATTCTTCTAATTCCAAATCAGCTAGATTGGACTATTCTTGCACAGGTTTTTTCCCTTTTCTTCTAAGTGTACGTTCAAGCTCGGGATCTCCTTCAATCAGTATGGAGGGATTCCCTAGGGTCATAACCTGGAGCTGCACCAAAAGAATGGAAACATAAATCAGAACGATGATAGAATAAGAAAATATGAAATAGAATAAACAAATAAATAGCTAAGAAAAACAAAGTGCAAAGTATCTCTAAATGCCTACTCCCCAGTAACGGCGCCAAAAACTTGACACGTCCGAATATGCGTGTACACCACAAGTGCTCAGGTGTCGAAGTAATAATCCCAGATTAGTGGTTATCGTATCCACAGAGAGTAGGGAATAAAGGCACTTAAATTGTTTCTTAACTAATGTGGAAGATGAATAGTGATATGTGTGACAAGATTCAATTCTTAAGAGTAAAAGCAACAAGAAAGAGAGCACAAGTAAAGAAGAAAGTAAGGCAATCAATAAATATGGGGTACCCAGGTATTGTTCTGCCTAGGACAATCGTTACAAGTGCAAGAAACCTCTATTATGCTTCCTAATTAATGCAATAGTGAGTCGTGGAAATCCTTAATTACATAGTCCGAAATCTAAGGTCAACCATGCCTAACTCTATACATGTCCCGGAGGAGAAATCGAACAATCTCAACAACTCACACTCGTATAGAATTGCAATGAGTTTTAGGGACTCCAAATGATAAATCCTATTTCTATGTATAGACCTAACCCTTTGGTCTAGGTGAAAGATCCCTAGCCACAATGAAGCCCTAGATGCTAAAATCACTTCAAGACTTCACTTCGTTGCACTCGCAACTAAGCCCTAGCGGAAGGTCATCCCTTAGCCCATTTACTCTACTATAACCGCAAAGAACTCTTAGAATGTGGAGGTAGGATAGATCATACCGGAGGGGAAAGGGGACGCTCCGCTACCTCTCGACTCACCCTCTCAACCCTCTCCAATCTAGCTTTGTCTAACTCTCATGATGTGTCACTCACTCATAAGAGTTACCAAGAAGAACTCTCAACCCTAGTGTCACTCTAGGGGAGTATTCATACAATCAAGCATACAAGATTGGAACTCACAATAAACATCAATTAATTGAAAGCATAATAAAGAGATTCAATGAAACGAATACATCCTATGGTTCACAAATACCCAAGTACCTACTAGGGGTTTAGCTCTCCGTGGAGCTAGATACAATCAATGAAATTGAATGTAAAAACAAAGCATCCATAGAAAACCCCCTCGTCAGTCATGGTGATAGTCTTGTGGAGAGTCCTCTACTCGTCATAAGGGTCCCTTTGTCCAGCCTAGGATACACCTCGCCGGATCAGTGCCAATGAAAGCTCTCCCACTAACCTTTTTCCAAATGGCGCGCGATGCCAGTGCCGTAGAACCTCTCCAAAGCCCTAACCAATATCTCTCAAAACCCACCGTAGCCCTCTCTCAAGTTGGGGAAAAGATGGAGAAAAAAATACTAAAATCGGGGCTCAAATATGCTTTTAAAGGGCTAGAATCGGGAATCCACACGCCCGTGTGAGCGCCTTTTTGGATTTTTCACACGAGCGTGTGGAATTTCCACATGCCCATGTGGATTCTCTGTTTTCCTCTTTTCTCGGCCGACTGTGAACAGTGCTGGTACAATATTCTTGCTATATTTTTCTACAGTACCGTACTACAATATCGGCCCAAAATACTCCCGAATCCATGCTTTCATCGAGGTAACGCAAACGGGCACACGTTTACATCATGGATCGCTTTGCTTCTTCAATAACAGACATTTTAGTGGAGATTTTGTTCTATATGCACAAGTCGGAATGCTTGAATGTGACTACCCTTGTGCCCCTCCAAATGGTTATACTAACTTGAATATGAGGAGATTGGCACACATTCCCGCATCTTGAACCCGACCTGTGTCTTTGCGTTTGAACCTTAGCAAGATTTCCTCCAAATTGGTGCATTTACGACCCACATTGGCTTTTTTCTTACATATTCGGCCTCACAACCCTACCTGCATGAAAGTAACATAACTACACACATATTAGCGTTAAAACCAAAGAAAAGTAATGCTTAACATAAGGAAAGAACACTTCGTATTCTTATCCCACAAGCACTTATCATCCCTTTATGGGGCAAGTTACAAAACAATAGAGTGAATAGCAATGTAAACTATATATAAAACCCCCCTTGAATTCATGATGATGGCCATGATGGATCGTTCAATGTCTTGAAGAATCCTTCTCTGAAGCTAGGTTGCCGAAGGCTCCCTCGATGATATGACAGAGAATATCAATCAAAGTTGGTGAAGAACGGCCCCCAATATCACCAAAGACCTCGTCTAGAACCCTAGCCACCTTGCCCTCTAAGTGCTAGCCAAAAGCCTCCAAAGAATAGGGCAAATGGCCTATTTATAGTCATGAAACGCGGCTATCATGTGCTCTAACGTGCCCGTGTCGATTTTTCACGTGCCAGCATGACCTGCATGAATTTCCACACGGTCGCGTGGAATTTCGACGCGGTCGCTTGAACAGTAATTCTGATACAATACTACTATAGTAAAATGCTACAATATTTTGCTACAGTCTTTAGCTATGGTACTCTTCACAACAGCGGTCCAAACACTCTTCTCTTGAGGCCACATGGCCGGGCACACGTCCATGTGGTAGGCTATAATACTTTTATTCATCGACGCATCCTTGAAAGGTCTTGCAATCTTCACAAAGAGAAGAAACATGAAGATGTGACTGCCTTTATACCATTCAAACTAGTAAATTGGCTTGAATCTCCTTTGAAGTTGGCACACATCTCCATGTTCATGAACTCCTCTCGTGTCTTGGTCTTTGAATTTAACAAGAACTCCCATCTTTGCTTCATTTTGACTTTTCAAGGTATTCAGAACCTAATTGCACAAAAGAAGACCAAACATACAATATGAGACATAAACCATGTTAAAAATGATGCTCAATGCATGTAAAGCATATAGAAAAATATGTCTACTCAAGCACTTATAAAACTGCCCCACACTTAAGCCTTTGCTTGTCCTCAAGCAAAATTAAACATTAAGTTCATGGAAAGAAATGAGAAGTGCTTGGTGTTACGTTCACCAAGAGGGTACAAGAATAAAATTCTAAAGTTATGGAGACAATAAAACACTAGATAAAACAATCAATGTTGTAGCAAAAAATCCAATCAAAAATGAAAATGATAAAGTCCGAATGCGTGTGTGTGCTATGTCTACTACTAAGGTTTTTTTGACACGGGAATTATTTATAAACAGAAAGAATAGGTTTTAGCTTAACACAATCCTCTAAGGTAGCACTTTCCCTAGATGCCACCCGAGTGGCTTTCACACTTTTAAGGTGGTAGCTGACACACCCCTTACGTTTGTGTACTGAAAGTGTACAGGTTGTTGAAGTAATAAAGTACCCCGGTGAGTGATAATCGTATCTATTCGGAATAGTTCTCAAAAACACAAGAATTTCTATTTAACTATAGTGAAAATGATTGATGAGTTGTGTAAACAATATCAGTGTAAATAAAAATAAAGCAAAGAAAAAAAAGAGAGCATAATAGGAATAAAGAAAGGCAATCGATAGAAAATGGGACACTCAGACATTGCTCACCCTAGGACTATTGTTTAAAGTGCAAAACTAACTATTATGCCTCCTAACTGATGTTCATTGAGTCATGGAAATCCAAATACACACGGTTCCAAACCAAAGGTCAACCATGACTAACCCTACACTATGCCTCAGCAGAAAGGAATACTCTTGATGCTTCACACTATGCAAGGTTGCTTAAAGCTCTAGGGACACCAAGTGATAAACCTTATTCCCTAATATAGATCAAACCCTTTGGTTCAGAAGAAAGACCCCTAATTACGATTAAGCCCTAGCACTAAGGATTACTTCAACACTTTACTCTATTGCTTGCGCAACTAAGCCCTAATGGAGTTTGTCTCTTAGTACTTCACTCTATCATGACCGCAAAGAACTCTTGGAACGTGGAGGTAGGATAAATCACATCGGAAGGGAAGGGGGACGTTCCGCTACCTCTCGACTCATCCTCTTGACCATCTCCAACCTAGCTTTGTCTAATCCTAATGGAGTGTCACTCATCCACAAGGATTACCAAGATGGATTCTCAACCCTAGTGTCACTCTAAGGGAAAATCAATACAACAAGAATTCAAGGATGGAACTCAATTAAAACATCAATTAAAGAAGCATAATAAAGGTCAATGAAACAAAATCATCCTAGGGTTTACAAGTCTAGGGGTTTAGGTCTCCACAGAGAAATACACAATGAACAAAGAAATTAATAGTGAGAACATGCAATCCATAGATAAAACCCCTTGTAGTCTGTATCGATAGTCTTATGGAGTGGCCTCGTCTTCTTCAATGGTTCCCTTGTCAGGCCTAGGATACACCTTGCTGAATTAGTGCTGATGAAAGCTTGCCCAATAACTCTCCTCCAAAGGAATGTGATGTCAAATCTTGTAGAACCACTTGAAAAACCTAGGCAAAACCTCTCCAAACAATAGTTGACAGGGTCTCCAAAAATGGAAAAAAGATGGGGACAAGATCCTTTAAAACATCTCAAGTCACAGTATTTATAGGTACTGGAATCAGGTATCCACATGGCTGTGTGGAATTTCCACACGGCCATGTGGATTTCCAGATTTGGTTTCCTGCGAGCAATAAAGAGTAACTGCTATTGTGATTTTGCTACAGTGATTTTCTATAATAAACTGCTACAGTACTTCGCCAAAATGCTCCCGAATCCACTCTTATCATCGAGGTCACATGAATGGACACACATCCATGCGGTAAATCATGTTGCGTCTCTAATGAAATTACATTAACGAAGATCTTGCTAGTATTGCAAAAGTTAGAACATGTGAGTGTGACTACCTTTGTGCCCTTCCATTTTGCGTATTCGCTTGAGCACAGTTGAGGTTGGCACACGCCCATATGTATTTGAGCACAACTTGTGTCTTCACGTTTTTTTTTCAATCCAATACTTCATGAAAAAGCGATAAAATCTGAGAAAAGTAATGCTCAATGTAAAAAAAATACTTCGTATTACTTATACACAAGCACTTATCAAACTCTCCCACACTTAAGCTTTTGCTTATCCTCAAGCAAAAATAAAAACATTAAAGCCTCTGAAAAGGAAGATTGAAAGTACTTAGCCTTAGGTTCACCAAAAGCATGCAAAGGAAGCATTCTACAAGTAAGGAGAAATTTCAACACCGAATAAGAAAAATACATAGTCTAGCTTAAAACTTGAATAAAAAAGGACAACAACCCGATATCGTGTAAGTGTGCGTAAACTTACTCAAGTCAACCAAACGTATACTCCTCAAAGCTCTAATTAAGAGGTATTTATTTATGTTCAAAAAGAAAAGACAAGGTAGTAGCTCCACACATACTCTAAGGTAGCCCTTTTCTAAGTGGCCGCTAAGGTGGCTTTCACACTTTCAAGGTGGTAGCTCTTTCTACCAGGGTAGTAGCTTTCACTCATCCCATAAGACATCTCTTTCTATCATTAGGGCATAACTAGTATCCGACTTATGAGAGTAGCTTCATAATTCATAGGTGGTAGCTCTTTGTACACCCAATGCACAACAAAACAAACAACTATTTTTTTCAAAGAAATTAAAACAGAAAACAAACTAAAAGCAATCCCTTTTAACGTCGAACTTGAGTTTCCACAAGGCTTAATGAGTGAATAGTGCAATAAGTGTCAATCGGGCAAAAATTCCTAAAAATTCAAGTAAAACTAGAGCATGAGAATATTCAATGTTAAAAATTCTCCTAAACTTAAGAAGACAACCATTGCAATTAAAGTGAACCGCCACTAGCTACATTAGCATGAACAATGAAGCATAAGTATAGAACATGTGTAATGTGAACTCCCTCACCCCCCACCCCCCCACCCCCCACCCCTCCCCCACCCACACACACACACACGTCTTAAGATGAACATTACCCTCAATGTACGTATGCAAGCACAATAAAGAAGTATAACAATCAAAACCATGTGTGGAGATGTGCAATTGAAACTATACTCCCTTGAACTCCTAATTGTACATTTGATGGAGCTATATCCATTGAGAGTTAAGTTCCAATGGGTTGTGGAGCACACACGGCTATGTGAATATCACATCGACCATGCTAATGACTATTCCTCAAATTCCATACTCACAAGACCATCTGCACGTATACACAAGGGGTTTCAATGAAGCTCAACAAAAACAAATTAAACTCGAGTCTCTAAAGATATGAAAATAAAATACGATATGAAACAACTGAAAAGCAATAATATAAACTTTGAAGGAAGATCCTTTCTGAGTAATACAAGTCCAAAATAAATGCAAAAATAAAATATGAAAAACATAAAAACAAGTAAAGTAAAAACGCCTCAAACGTCGATGTCGACTGCTGCTTTTAGTGGTGATGGTGGTGCTGGTGATGCCGGAGGATTGGATGGAGCTCTGGGTCTCATGAAAATAGGAGAAGTAGCACCACGCTTAAGAATCTGCTGTAAGATATCGAGACACGTCATCACCTCTATGTAGTTCGCAGCCTATGTCACGCACCGTCCCGCGAGTCCCACACATGACATACCGCCACGACAACCCAGGGGAGGTCAAACACCTACCTCAACCCTAGATCAACTTAAGGCTAACATGTTCCATGTACAAAACCACTATAACAATAAGAAATAGTTTAACAGTACACCATACACAATTATTCCTACACGTGCTCATCCATTTAATACAAGATATGAGTCATAAATAATCATGACATGGAGTTCATAATGACAATAATAATAATAACAACTCAAAGTAGAAGGTATTTTTCTCATACACATTATGATCTAACTGTTATAACGAAATATCTTAATAGTATGATCTGTGACAAGGTCCCCTTGCTTATATCCCGCAAGTGCACGGGTTTGTCGAAGTAATAATCCCGGATGAGCGGGGTCGAATCCACAAGGAGTAGGGAGTAAAGACACTTAATTCGATTCTTAGCTATGTGGAGTATCAACAATGATAAGTGTGGAATTGATTCAATTCTCAGAAATTAAAAGCAACAAGTAAGAGAGTAAAAGTAAGGAGGAGGCAAGGCAATCGATAAAGATGGGGTACTCGGATGATGCTTCAGCTAGGATAATCACTTCAAGTGCAAGAACTCTCTATTATGCTTCCTAATCAATGCAATGGTGAGTCATGGAAATCCTTACACACATAGTCACAAATCTAAGGTCAACTATGCCTAACTCTATACATGTCCCGGAGGAGAAATCGAATAATCTCAATACCTCGCACTCGCATAGAGTTGCAATGAGCTCTAGGGATTCCAAGTGATAAATCTCTTTCTAGATTTAGACCTAACCCTTTGGTCCAGGCGGAAGGTCCCTAGCCACAATTAAGCCCTAGATACTAAGATCACCTCAATGTTTCACTCCATTGCACGCGCAACTAGGCCCCAGCGGAGGTTCATCCCTTAGACCATTCACTCTATTATGGCCGCAAAGAACTCGAGGAACGGAGGTAGAATCTATCACGTCAGAGGGGAAAGGGGACGCTGCTGTATCTCTCGACTCACCCTCTCAACCCTCTCCAACCTAGCTTTGTCTAACGCTCGTGGTGTGTCACTCACTCACAAGGTTACCAACAAGAACTCTCAACCCTAGTGTCACTCTAGGGGAAATGTTCATACAATCAAGCATTCAAGGTTGGAACTCACAATAAACATCAATTTATTGAAAGCATAATAAAGAAGTACAATGAAACGAATACATCATAGGGTTCACAATCACCCAAGTACCCACTAGGGGCTTTAGCTCTCCATGGAGCTAAGTACAATCAAAGAAATAGAATGTAAAACCAATGAATCCATAAAGAAACCCCCTCGATAGTCGTGTCGATGGTCTTGTGGAAAGTCCTCTACTCGTCGTCCAAGGATTCCTTCGTCCGGTATAGAATACGCCTCGATCGAAGCTCCCCTACCAACCTTCTTCCTAATGGAATCACTATGTCAGAGCCGTAGAACCTCTCCAAAACCTTGGCCAATACCCCTCGAAACCCTAGCTGAAGCCTTCTCGCAAGTTGGGGAAAAGATGGAGAAAAGAATACCAAAATCGGGACTGAACCGGCTTTAAATAGGGCTGGAATCGGGCAACTCCACGGGCGTGGACGGTACACGCGCCCGTGCAGAATTTCCTCACGGGCGTGGGTAATTTCCACACGCCCGTGTGGATTCTCTGTTTCTCTGATTTCTCGGCCGGCTATAAATAGTGCTGCTGCAGTAATTGCTACCGTGCTGCTACAGTCTTCGACCTGAATAACTTCCCAATTCCATACTTTCATCGGGGTAACGCAAACGGGCACACGTTCACGTCATGAATCACTTGCTTCTTCAATAATATATATGTTGGTGGGGTTCTTGTTCTTTTATGCATAAGATGGAATGCTCGAGTGTGACTGCCTTTGTGCCCCTCCAAATAGATGTACTCACTCGAATGCGAGGAGGTTGGCACACACTCTAGCATCTCACACCTGTCCTATGTCTTCGTGTTTGAACCTTAGCAAGATCTCATCCAAAATAGGTGCATTATGATCCACATTGGCCTATTTCCTTCATACTTAGCCTCACAGCTCTACCTGCGTAAAAGTAACATAAAAACACACATATTAATGTAAAAACCTGAGAAAAGTAATGCTCAACATAAGGAATGAACGCTTCGCATTCGTATCGCAGAATAACTTATCAATCTAACTATCATAACAGAGTATCTCAATTAAAGAAAGATGTAATAGGGTTCGACAACACATAGTGGATCCTTGATAATACATGCCAAGGAATAAGCAACATACACAACTCAAAATGTTAAGAGAGACACAACTCTTGCGAAGCACTTCACGTCTCCACCCTTACACTGTGCCATCACCTGGGAGGAAGATAGACGGGGTGAGTAACTTGGTTACTCAGTAAGGGGTTGAACATGGGATTATAGCTCAAGCATGATCAATTGAAAGTAAGATGCTGTAAACCTGTTTCTATTCTGAATAAGAACAAAAATAATCTAAAGAACAAATATAACATAAGATTATAGGCTTTCTCAATCAAATGCAAAACGAAATACCTTGGAAATTATCAAGAAATCCATACAATTATTGAATCCAGTTTCACACATTCTTTTCAATAGCTTCAAATGTCAAAAGGCTTAGAGATAAATAAATCAATAAATCAGTAGTATCCAAATTAGCCTTGAAAACCCTCCATCACTAACTAATAAGTGCTTTGTGTGTTTACAATACAAAGTATTCTTTTCTTATGATGAGCATTAATTTTCTCAGATTTTATCGCTAATGCATGTGTATTTGTGTTCTTTTGTGCATGTCGGGTTGTGGAGACAAATATAGAAGAAAGAAGACAAAGTAGATTGCGAGTGCACTTAGTTGATGAAATCTTGGAGTGAACAAACTTGAAGACTCAAATTGTGCTCAATGACATGTGAGTGTCTGCCAACCTCTGTGGTGTTCAAGGAAATATGCAAATTAGAGAGGCACAAAGGTAGTCACACTCATGTGTTCCGACTTGTACAAAACTAGGAACATTATCATCAAATGTGCTTTTATTTGAAGATTCAAAGCAATCTACAACATAGACATGTGCCCATTTATGTTGTCTCAATGAAAAGTTTGGATTCGGGAGTATTTTGGCAGAGTATTGTAGGAGAGCACTGTAGGAACTTACTGTAGCAGTTACTGTTCACAGGGTGTAGAAAATTATTTCCTGGAGATTCACATGGGCATGTGGATATTCCACACTCCTATGTGGATGCTCGATTCCAGCCCTATTTAAGTTATGATTTTAGCCCAATTTCAGAATCCTCTTTTCCATATTTTGTCTATCTTTTCTACACCTTTGGAGGCGCTCGCGGCTAGGGTTTGGAGAGGCTTTTGCTAGATTTTTGGAGGGGTTAACGGCCTTTGACATTGTGTTTCCTTCGAAGAGAGTTATTGGGAGAGCTTTCGTCCGCACCGATCCAGCGAGGTGTGCCCTAGGCTTGACGAGGGGACCTTTGGAAAAGACGCGGCCGCTCCACAAGACCATCGAGACGAATACCACGGGGGTTTTATTTATGGATTGCATATTTTTATTTTCAATTTCATTATTGATTATATTTTGCGCCATGAAGAGCTAAACCCCTAGGGGGTACTTGGACTTGTAAACCCTAGGATGATGTTGTTTTTCTTTGACCTTTATTATGCTTCCTTTAATTGATTTTTTAATTGAGTTCCAATGTTGAATGCTTATTGAGTTGATATTTCCTTAGAGTAACACTAGGGCTAAGAATACATTTTGGTAATTCTTGTCGATGAGTGACACACTGTGCGGGTTAGACCATACTAGATTGGAGAAGGTTGAGAGGGTGAGTCGAGAGGTAGCAAAGCGTCCACTTTCCCTTCCGCCGTGATTTATCCTACCTTCACATTCCAAGAGTTCTTTGCGGTTACAATAGAGTGAAGTGCTAAGAGACAAACTCTGCTGGGACTTAGTTGTGTAAGCAACAGAGTGAAGCGTTGAAGTAATCCTTAGTATCTGGGGCTTAGTTGTGACTAGGGGTCTTTCGCCTAGACCAAAGGGTTAGATCTATATTAAGGAATATGGTTTATCACTTGGATTCCCTAGAGCCTAAAGCAACATAGCACAGTGTGAGGTGTCGAGAGTGAGAGATTTCTCCACCGGGGCATAGTGTAGGGTTAGTCACTATCGACCTTAAGTTTTGGGACTGTGTGTTTAAGGATCTCCATAACTCATTAAGCATTAGTTAGGGAACATAATGATTGGTCTTGCACTTGAAACAATAGTCCTAGGGTGAGCAATGTCCGAGTGCCCCATTTATCGTCGATTGCCTCTCCTATCTTTTATTTGTGCCTTCTTCTTCTTTTCTTATTTCTATTTGCATTGATTCTTATTCACATCATTATAGATTCATATTCATTCTAGTTAAATAACAATCTTTGTGTTCTTAATCACTATTCCCTGTGGATTCGACTACCCACTCACCGGGGTATTATTACTTCGACAAACCCGTGCACTTGCGGTACATATGAAAAAGGGCATTTGTCACTAACCGTGGCCTCGGTTAGTTCTAGAGCCACCAAGATGCATGTATCTTGGCATTGGCCATTGGGATGTCCGTGTGGTGACTTTGAATAACCCAACTATATCCAAGTCAGGGCTCTATGCTCCCACATAAAATGGCATAACCTGTTTGATGGTTTTCCACACCACCACTAAACTGGCCGCCCCATGGAAACCATCCACTTCTTATAGCAGTAAGTTCTAGAGCTCGGCGCCCATGTCAACATCAAAACACTTAAATAACAATCGAGCCCATAGGCTTAATATGTACATCAACATGATAACATGATTCCCATTTAAGTGATCACAGGTGTTCACAATTCCAAATCTCACTCCAAGAGTGAATAGCTTGGTTATAACGTTTGCCTTGAAATCCTTTCATCAAGAGCATCATACAAAAGTATCTTTTGAAAATATACTTCAAGGATTTCATCATCACAATAAATATTCAACTTAGTTTTCACATGCCTTTTTGGTCATCATAACAAGAACATTAAATCTCTTAAAAATGCATAACTTGAAACATAAATGTCAAAACATATTGTTTCCAAACCACGAGAATATATATATATATATATAATTTGCAAATATCCATGCAATAAGCCAAATCACAAATCGCCATGATATCTAAACTCCAAATAAAACTTTTAAGGAGGTTTAGCAATAAGGAGTTTATCACTCAAAGGCAAGCAACTTAAACATTAGAAAAACATGCATTATTTATAGTTCATGATTTAATAAATCCCACTCACAAAATTGTCGAGCTAGGAACCTCCGGTGTTACTTCTACACCAGCTCTTTTTCTTTTCTTGAATTTCACATCTAATAAGTGCTTGTGTGATAAGAAAAACAAAGTGTTCTTTCCTTATGATGAGCATTATTTTTCTCGGGTATTAACACTAAAATGTTTGCATTTATGTTACTTTCATGCATATAGGGTTGTGAAGCTGAAGGTTAGAGAAAGAAGCCAAAGTAGATCGTGAATGCAGCATTTGGAGAAAGTCTTGAGAAGGTTCAAACGCAAAGACATAAGTCGGGTTGAAGATGCTAGAAGGTGTGCCAACCTCCTTGTATTCAAGTTAGCACCATGATTTGGAGGGGCACAAGGGCGGTCATATTCAAACATTCTAGCTTGTGTATGTATAGCAAGATCTCCAACAATATTTCTGTTTATTGAAGAAGCAAAGTGATCTACGTCGTAAACGTGTGCTCATTTACGTTACCTCGATGAAAACATGGATTCGGGAGTGTTTCGGGCCGATAATGTAGGGGGATACTGTAGCAAACACTGTAGAAGGTACTGTTCATAGCCAACCGAAGAAGGAGTAAAAAATAGAATCCACACGACTGTGAGGAAATTCCACACACCCGTGCGAAAAATCCACAGGGGCGCCGACATGGGAGTGTGGATTCCCGATTCCAACCCTACTTAAGGCCGATTTCAGCCCCAATTTCAGCATTCTTTTCTCCATCTTTTCCCCAACTTGAGAGATGGTAATGGCTAGGATTTTGACAGGTATTGGCTAGGGATTTTGAGAAGTTCTATGGCTCTAACATCATGCTCCATTTGGAAGAAGGTTAGTGGGAGAGCTTTCGTCGGCACCGATATGGCGAGGTGTATCCTAGGCCGGTCTAAGGGACCCTTGGACGAGTAGAGGACTATCCATAAGACCATCGCCATGACTATCGAGGGGGTTTTATATGGATTCTTTGATTTTATATTTGATATCATTGGTTATAATTAGCTCCATGGAGAGCTAAACCCCCTAGTGGGTACTTGGATAATTGTGAACCCTAGGATGCATTCATTTCATTGAACCTTTTTATTATGCTTTCAATTAATTGATGTTTTATTTTAGTTCTAATCTTGTATGCTTGATTGTGTGAATACTTCCTTAGAGTGACACTAGGGTTGAGAGTTCTTGTTGGTAACTCTTATGAATGAGTGACACACCACGAGAGTTAGACAAAGCTAGATTGGAGAGGGTTGAGAGGGTGAGTCAAGAGATAGCGGAGCGTCCCCTTTCCACTCTGGTGTGATTTATTCTACCTCCATTTCCTTGAGCTCTATGTGGTCATAGTAGAGTGAATGCGCTAAGGGATGACCTTCTGCTGGGGCCTAGTTGCAGGGGTAACGGAGTGAAGCGTTGAAGTGATTTTAGCACCTAGGGCTTAATTGTGGCTAGGGACCTTTCACCTAGACCAAAGAGTTAGGTCTACATCTAGGAAGAGGATTTATCACTTGGAATCCCTAGAACTCATTGTGATTCTATATGAGTGCGAGGTTGGGAGGTTATTTAATTTCTCCTCCGGGACATCTATAGAGTTAGGCATGGTTGACCCTAGATTTGGAACCATGTATTTAAGGATCTCTATAACTCTTAAATGCATTAGTTAGAAAGCGTAATAGAGGGTTTTTCCACTTGAAACGATTGTCCTAGGTGGAACAATATCCGGGTACCCCACTTATATCGAATGCCTTACCTCCCTTTACTTGCACTCTTTCTCTTGTTTCTTTTACTTTTGTTACATCTCATTTTTTCACACAAATCACTATTCACTTTTTATTTAGTTAAGAAACAATTTAAGTGTTTTTATTGCCTTCTCTCTATGGATACGATACCCACTAATCTGGGGTTTATTGCTTTGACAAACCCGTGCACTTGCGGGACATACGCAAGGGCCGTTGTCTAGTTTTTGGCACCGTTGCCAGGGAGTAGGCATTTATAGATACTTTGCACTTTGTTTTCTTAACTATTCATTCGTTCATTCTATTTCACTTCTTCTTTTCTATTATCATTCTGATTTTGTATTCTTTCTTTTAGTGCAGCTCCAGGTTATGACCCAAGAAAACCCTTCGATATTGAATGAAGGAGATCCTGAACTTGAACATACACTCAAAAGAAGGGGAAAGGAACCTGTACAAGAACCGTCTAATGAAGCTGAGATAGAAGTGGAAGGGTCAGATAATATGGCAGAACAAAATGAGCAAAAGATAACACTTTCTGATTATACTACACCCTTAATTTTGGGCACATAATCGAGTATTGTGAGACCCCCGATTACAGCTCCAAACTTCGAGCTAAGGCCGGTATTCATCCAAATAATTCAACAAACAACGTAGTTCAATGGTTTGGCCGATGAGGATATAAACAACCATATAAAGAACTTCTTGGAAGTTTGTGATATGCTGAAGATTAATGGTGTATCAGATGATGCTATCAGATTGACGGCTTTCCCATTCTCTATCAATTAAGAGCCTAGTAGTGTCTACATTCTTTGCCCAAGGCCTCCATCACGATGTAGAATGAGATGGTCAAAGCTTTTCATGATAGATACTTTCCTCCAAGAAAGTCGGCCAAGCTTCGCAATAAGATTTCGTCGTTTGTACAGATCGAGTTGGAGTCATTGTTTGAGATATGGGAGTGCTTCGAGGATCTTCTGTGGAGGTGCCCACAGCATGGATTTTTCGAATGGATGATTATTCAGACTTTCTATAATGGGTTGAATCCGAGTACAAAGCAATTGTTAGATGCCGCCGCTGGATGTACAATGGGGAGTAAAACCCTAAAAAAAGCCCGACAGCTAGTGGAAGACATGACCATGAATAGTTATTAGTGGAATGCATGGGAAAGGAAAAAGGCACCCGGGCTCCATGAAATAGATGCAGTAACTTCATTGGCGGCTAAAGTGGAATCATTAAGTAAGAAGTTAGATCTTCTAACTTTGAATGGAGTGGCGGCCGTGACTACTTGCACCAGGTGTGGTGGAGGACATGCTCCCTCCAATTGCCAGATTTCTATTGGTGATGCATCTTTGGTTGAGAATGTTGATTTTATGGGTAATGCAATGAGGAACCAAGGGAATCCATATAGCAACACCTACAATCCTTGTTGGAAGAGTCATCCCAATTTCTCATGGAGCAACCAAGGTCCACAAAAGGCAATGACACCACCAGGTTTCCAAAAACAACAAACCCCAAACATGGAGAACTGAGTTTCAGGCTTGGAGACCCGAATGACCGATTTGGAGAAGGCCTTGACTAGATTTGTGCAATCGTCGGATACAAGGTTTCAATTAGTTGAGGCTACACTTCGCAACCACATTGTTTGTTTGCACAATCTTGAAAATCAAGTGGGACAAATTGCGAAGACTTTATCGTAGAGACCACAAGGGAGCTTGCTGAGTAATACCGAGACCAATCCTAGAGAGCATGTGAAGGTGATCACTTTAAGAAGTGGTCGTGAGGTTGAAGTTAGGCTTTCGAGTAAGAGGCCCAATGAACATGCACCCGAGGTCATAGAGGTCGAGGAGGGAACAAGCAAAGAGAAGGAGATGGCACCCCCACCTTTCAAGCCAAGAATCCCTTATCCCTCTAGATTGAAGAATGACCAAGGGAATGAACAATACAAGAAGTTCTTGAGTTTATTCAAGCAACTCCACATCAATATTCCTTTTGTTGAGGCATTGGATCAAATGCCTAAGTATGCCAAATTCTTGAAGGACCTGCTGACTAACAAGTGGAAGTTGGAGGAGACTGCTTTCAGTAATCTTAGATGCTTCTTGCTCGGCAGTATTACAAAAGAATATGATGAACAAGAAGAAAGACCCAGGAAGCTTCATCATTCCGTGTAATATTGGCAATTTAGGTGAAGAAATGACATTAACAGACTCTGGGGCAAGTATCAAGGTCATGTTGTACACCTTCTTTCAGAAGCTAGGCTTGGGAGAGCCTAGGCCCACTCGGATGACTTTGCAATTGGCGGACCGAACGGTGAGACATTTGAGGGGCATCATTGAAGACGTGCTTGTCAAGATGGACAAGTACATTTTTCCGGTTGACTTTGTAGTATTGGATGTCGATGAGGATGCGGATGTAAATTTGATACTTGGGAGGTCGTTCTTGCACACTTCTAAGGCAATAATTGACATGGACGCTAAGGAGCTGACACTGAGGGTTGGAGATGATAAGCTCACATACCGCCTCGCCAAAGCCATGCTGCATTCTCTCAATTTTGATGATACTTTGTATTTTCTAGACACTACTGATGAGATTGTTGTTAAATACATGCAGGAAATATTTAACCCAGATCCATACGAGGGTTTATTTGATGAAGAGGTGGACAATAAAGAAGTAATGATGCTTGGTCCAACAGAAGAAATACCATCTACTCCGAGAATCATGAAGAAGGTGCTTCGGAAGATGATGAGGGCTAGGAGACTGCACCAGAAATGCTCCAAGGCTGTTGGATATAGGCTTGAACTGAACCCCCGTGAGGTAAGACAAGGTACATCAAGCTTAGTGACATTAAACAAGCACTTTTTGTGAGACAACCCAAGAGTTTACTATTTTCTTAGTTAAGTAGTTTAGCGTTTGCATGAATAAAATGTTGAGTGTTGGTGTCTTGATTTTAAGATGCTTTTACTGTGGTTTTTAATGTCATCGTGTGTTTTCATGTGGATTTGGTGATGTCTTGGTCGTTTGAGCTAGTTTCTCATGTTTTTCACTGGTATAGTTTGCATAATAGGGTAGGCTCTGAGTGTGTAAACATGTTCAGGAAATTTCTGTAGAGCCTACAGAGTATTTAAGTCATTCAAAAAAATGCACAGGCGTGTAGAATTTCCGCACGCCAGTGGATTTTTACTGCGAGCTCATCCAGAGAAGACACATGGGCATGGACGCGTCCCTGTGAGCAACCTTATGATTTCTGCACGCCCGTCGGTAATTTTTGCATGGGCATGCGTTTTCCTGTAGAGACTTACCAAATTATCCTAAGAGCACATAGGGGCGTGGACTCGCCCTTGTGGACAAACCTGTGACAAACACACGGGTGTGGGTATTTTCGTCACGCCCGTGTGGATCTCTGCATAAGAGCTCTCTCCATCCCGAGAAGACATAGGGGCATGCGTCCACCCTTGTGAGTTAGGCCTGTGAATATCCATGACCGTGCGTAATTTCTGCACGGGAGTGGGAAACACTTAGATGCTTCTTTCGGTTGGATGAAAAGCCACAGGGACGTGTCGCTGCCCCTATGGGTCGGTCGCACGGGCGTGGGTATTTTTCCTCATGCCCGTGCGGTTGTATTCAGAGATATAAGGATTGTTTTTCTGAGAGCACACAGGGCGTGCGTCTGCCCCTGTGGCTCTTTCCCGTGGAGGCGCACGGGCGTGGTTAATTTCTGCACGCCCATTCGATTGTGTAGAATTCTAAGAGACGTGATTTTCCTTTAAAAATCTCATTGAAATTTTCATCCATTATCCTTCTAAACACTCAAAAATCACTCTTGATCAATTTCCCGACCTCTCACAGGTATTTTAGAGGGATTCACAGCCAATTTTCACGTTGAAGTGGAAGTTTTCATACCCATTTCATCTGTAAATCTTTTAATCTCTCTTATATTCTCCATTTCTTGTTTTTAGTGGATTAAAAGTCTTGAGTTGCACTAATTTTCACTTTATAATAGTTTATTATTTCACTTTATAATGGTTTATGCATGTTTAGAGAGCGTTTAACCATGTTTTTAATTTGTATTTTTGGAAAATTGATGTGCAAAAGTGCGGTTTTCACGCCCCACAGATTTACACGGGCATGGGTAATTTCCGCAAGCCCATGTGGAATTCTGCAGTATGATTTTTTTAGCTTCTATGATCATTTTCTTCATCATTTATCGCAGGTATGGCACCATGCTCGAAGAAGATAGAGGGTAAGCGCCATCGGGAGACTTTACTTGAATTAGCGCATATTGAATTCTCGAACCAAGCGGCTATCAAGACTTGGGTTTGGACAATCCCAATTTGTTGACTTGAGTTGGCTAGGGAGATTGATGCTTTGATGGGCATGGGAAGTTGAAGAAGACTATTGTCGATACGAGAGCAAGTTATTCGCACATTGATACTAGAAGTACTAGCGTCTTTTGAGTTCAGGCAGCTATATAGGAGAGATGTCATACAGTTTAGAGTGTTCGGAAGTCATTTTACCTTGAGTGTCACTGAGTTTTCAGTTTGTATGGGCTTGTATGACGAGACATACGCAGGTACCAAGGAGTATGGACACTTGCTAACAGATTACCCTGGCACATTGGCCCCACCGCAAGCTTACCAAGCTTTGTGCAGACAGGAGCAATTTTATTTGTATTCCATGGTTCAGACCGTGCCGATTCACGTGTAGTTTTAATGGTCCTTACACCACTGAGAGCGCCGAGGATAGAGGGAATTGACAAGGTCCCCTTGCGTATATCCCGCAAGTGCACAGGTTTGTCGAAGTAATAATCCCGGATGAGCGGGTATCGAATCCACAGGGAGTAGGGAATAAAAATACTTAATCCGCTTCTTAGCCACGTGAAAGATCAGTAGTGATAAGTGTGATAATGATTCAATTCTCAAAAGTAAAAACAACAAGTAAGAGAGCACGAGTAAAGGAGGAGGTTAGGCAATCGATAAAGATGGGGTACTCGGATAATGCTCCGCCTAGGACAATCATTCAAGTGCAAGAACCCTCTATTATGCTTCCTAATCAATGCAATGGTGAGTCATGGAAATCCTTAAATACATAGTCCCAAATCTAAAGTCAACTATGCCTAACTCTATATATGTCCCGGAGGAGAGATTAGATAACCTCTCAACCTCGCACTCGAATAGAGTTGCAATGAGCTCTAGGGATTCCAAGTGATAAATCTCTTCCTAATTATAGACCTAACACTTTGGTCCAGGTGGAAGGTCCCTAACCATGATTAAGCCCTAGATGCTAAGATCGCGTTAACGCTTCACTCCGTTGCACGCGCAACTAAGCCCCAGTGGAGGGTCATCCCTTAGACCATTCACTCTATTATAGCCACAAAGAACTCGAGGAACGGAGGTAGAATCTATCACGTCGGAGGGGAAAGGGGACGCTCCTGTACCTCTCAACTCACCCTCTCAACCCTCTCCAACCTAGCTTTGTATAACGCTCGTGGTGTGTCACTCACTCACAAGGTTACCAACAAGAACTCTCAACCCTAGTGTCACTCTAAGGGAAATGTTCATACAATCAAGCATTCAAGGTTGGAACTCACAACAAACATCAATTAATTGAAAGTATAATAAAGAGATTCAATGAAACAAATACATCCTAGGGTTCACAAATACCTAAGTAGCCACTAGGTGTTTAGCTCTCCATGGAGATAAGTACAATCAAAGAAATAGAATGTAAAAACAATGAATCCATAAAGAAATCCCCTCAATAGTCATGTCAATTGTCTTGTGGAAAGTCCTCTACTCGTCATCCAAGGATTCCCTTGTCCGGTATTGGATACGCCTCAACGGAAGCTCCCCTACCAACCTTCTTCCAAAGGAATGACGATGTCAGAGGCATAGAACCTCTCCAAAACCATAGCCAATACCTCTTAAAACCATAGCCAATACCTCTCAAAACCCTAGCTGAAACCCTCTCTCAAGTTGGGGAAAAGATGGAGAAATGAATGCTGAAATTGGGGCTGAATCGGCTTTAAATAGGGCTAAAATCAGGAATCCACACGCCCTTGTGGGCGACCCTGTGTAAAAACCCGAGAAAAGTAATGCTCAACATAAGGAAAGTACGCTTCGCATTCATATCGCACAAGCACTTATTAAACTCCCCCACACTTAAGCTTTTGCTTGTCCTCAAGCAAAAATTAAACATTCTGTGCATCAATGAAGAAAATATTGAAAGTTCTTGGTCTTAGGTTCACCAAAGTATACAAAGAGAGCATTCTACAAGTAAGGGGAATTTCAACAATAAATATGAAAGATCGAAGCTCTAGTTAAAAACTTGAATAAAAAAGGACAACAAACCCGAAATCGTGAAAGTGTGTGGACTCACTCAAGTCAACCCAAGGTATACTCCTCAAAGCTTTAAGTATAAGGGACTTATTTATCTACAGCAAGAAAGTAACAAAAATTTAAAGATGGTAGTAGCTTCACACATTCTCTAAGGTAGCCCTTTCCCAAGCGGCCGCTAAGGTGGCTTTCACACTTTCGAGGTGGTAGCTCTTTCTACCGGAGGTAGCTTTCACTCATCCTAGGAGATAGCTCTTTCTCTCATTAGGGCATAACTAGTATCCGACTTATGAGAGTAGCTTCATACTACATAAGTGGTAGCTCTTTCCACCCAAAATGCAAAACAAACAAGAAAACTATTTTGTTCCTTCTTTTCATCATTCTTTTTTTTTCTCAAAATTTAACACAAGAAACAACTATAACTAGTCCCTTTAACATCGAACATGAGTTTCCAATAGAGTTTAAAGAGTGAGTAGTGCACTAAGTGTAATTCAGCCAAAAATTCCTAAAAATTCAAATAAAACTAGAGCATAAAGATATTCAATGTTAAAAATTCTCCTAAACTCAAGAATACAATCATTGCAACTAAGGTGAACTGCCATTGGCTATGTGAACATGGATATCAATCAAGAACAATAAAAAGGATGTGTGCACTATGAAACTCCCCCCCCCCCCACTTAAGTTGTACATTGCCCCCAATGTACACATTCAAGCTCACTCATAATGTATATCAATGAAGAATATATGTGGGAGAAGCAATCAAAACAATACTCCCCTGACTCCTAGTGTTGCGTTTGATGAAGCTAAATCCTTGGGAGTAGTGTTCAAACGGGTTGTGAAGCTCACACGGTCAAGTGCCAAAGCACTTTGGTCGTGCCCATGACAAAATCTCAATTTCGCAAGTGACAAGACCATCTGCACGCATATACGAGGGGATTCAGTGAAGGTCAATAAAAACAAAATAACTCGAGTATATATAAAAGATAGACAATGAATACAACTCGAGATGCAAAATGAAAATAAACTCAGAAGGAGAATCCTTTCTGAGTGAACAAGTCTAAAATAAAATGTAAAATAAAGAAAATGCATAAAAATAAAGTCAAATGTCGGTGTCACGCTCTGTCGGCTCCTCTGCTACTACTGGTGGTGTGGAAACATAAGGTGGATCCACCGGTGCTGGTATAGGAGATGGGGGTGCAGGAGATGCCGAGGATGGCTGAGGAGTCCTCGGTCGCAAGACAAATGAGGAGGCGACGTCTCGCTCTAAAATCTATTGTAATACGTCAAAACGTGCCATGAACTATGTGTACTAAGTGACCTGCGTAGCCCTAATCTCAGCAATCTCTGCTCGAGCCTTAGCCACCTCTGTCCGTATCACTCCCACCACACTCTTGAGCCTCTCGAAGCGATCATGGGCTCGAGATGGTGAAAACATATGTACGGGGGGAGCATCCTCTGCCGCCAAAGGTGTCTCGGTCTCCATCGGTACTGACTGAGGCTGGGGAGCAGGCTGGGAAGCCCCTGAGTCTAGAGATGATGCGGACGATGGGCATGGTCCGCAGGGTTTGGACAAGGATTTTTGCTTTAGTACTACCAGCTCCAGTGATAGCCGAGGATGAGGGTGATGAAGCCGGAGTATCTCAGCCCGCTCTCGAGCCTCAGCCAGCAACGATGGAGACCAAGGCACCTCCAGTGGCAGAGGAGCCACCCCAGTGCGTAAGTTTTCACCATCTCGAGCCAATGATCGCTTTGAGAGGCTCGAGAATGCTATAGGAGTGGTCCGAGCTGAGGTTGCGGAAATTAGGGCTACACAGGCCACTCAGTACACAGAGTTCATGGCGCGTTTCGACATGTTACAGCAGATTTTAGAGCGAGATGTTGCCTCATCAATTGTATTGTGGTCGAGGACTCCTCTGGCCCCCTCAGTTCCTCTAGCACCTCCATCCTCTAACCCGGCACCGGTAGACCCACTATGTGCTTCACTAGCAGCTGTAGCAGCACCGGCGCATGAGAGCGATACTGACACTAGATTTTCCCTTCCTTTACTTTCTTGCATTTTATTTTATTTTTCCTGTTTTTAGACTTTTTTCACTCAGAAAGGATTTCCCTTCTGAGTTTATTTTCATTTTACATCATCCAGTTGTATTCATTGCTTTATCCTTTATATACACTCCATCTATTTTGTCTTTATTGAGCTTTATTGAACCCCCTCGTGTATGCGTGCAGATGGTCTTGTCTCCTTGGGAATTGAGACTTAGTCATCGGCACGGCCAAGGTACTGAGGTACTTGGCCGTGTAAGATTCAAAACCTATTGGAACCCTACTCCCAACGAACTAGCTTCATCAAACGTCATACTAGGAGTCAGGGGAGTATTGTTTTGATTGCTTCTCCCACATTTGCTTTTGAATGATTTATATTTTGAGTGAGCTTGAATGTGTACATTAGGGACAATGTACAACTTAAGTGTGGGGGGAGTTTCATAGTGCACACATCTTTTCTATTGTTCTTGATTGATATATGCTCACATAGCCAATGGTGGTTCACCTTAGTTGCAATGATTGTATTCTTGAGTTTAGGAGAATTTCTAACATTGAATGTTTTCATGCTCTAGTTCTTGCTTGAATTTCTAGGAATTTTTTGCCCGATTTCTACTTAGTGCACTACTCACTCTTTGAACTCTATTGGAAACTCATGTTCAATGTTAAAGGGACTAGTTAGGTTTATTTTCTTGTGCTAAATTCCTAAAAAAAAATGGAAAATGACAAGAAAGAACAAAATAGGTTTATTATTTATTTGTGCTTGTTGGGTGGAAAGAGCTACCACCTATGTAGTATGAAGCTACTCTCATAAGTCGGATACTAGCTATGCCCTAATGAGAGAAAGAGCTATCTCATAAGATGAGTGAAAGCTAGCACTCCGGTATAAAGAGCTACCACCTCGAAAGTGTGAAAGCCACCTTAGCGGCCGCTTTGGAAAGGGCTACCTTAGAGGATGTGTGAAGCTACTACCATCTTTGAAATTGTTGTCACTTTTGTAGATAAATAAGTCCCTTGTACTTAGAACTTTGAGGAGTATACCTTGGGTTGTTTTTGAGTGAGTTCACACACGTACACGATTTCGGGTTTTGTTTCCTTTTTGATTCAAGTTTTTAGCTAGAGCATTGATTTTTCGTATTTAGTGTTGGAATTTCCCTTACTTGTAGAATGCTCTCTTTGTATACTTTGGTGAACCTAAGGCCAAGCACTTTCAATATCTTCTTCATTGATGCACATAACGTTTTTAATTTTTGCTTGAGGACAAGCAAAAGCTTAAGTGTGGGGGAGTTTGATAAGTGCTTGTGCGATAGGAATGCAAAGAGTTCATTCCTTATGTTGAGCATTACTTTTCTCAGGTTTTTACACTAATATGTGTGTTTTTATGTTACTCTTATGTAGGTAGGGTTGTGAGGCCGAGTATGAAGGAAATAGGCCAATGTGAATCACAATGCACCGATTTTGGAGGAAATCTTGCTAAGGTTCAAATGCGAAGACATAAGTCGATGTGAGATACTAGAGTGTGTGCCAAACTCCTCGTATTCGAGTTGGCAAATCCATTTGGAGGCGCACAAAGGCAGTCACACTCGAGCACTCTGACTTATCCACATAGAACAAGAATTTCGCCAACATGTACAACATTGCAGAAGCAAGTGATCCACGATGTGAACGTTTGCCCGTTTGCGTTACTCCGATGAAAGTATAGAATTGGGAAGCTATTCAGGTCGAATACTGTAGCAGAGCACCATAGCAACATTGTAGTATATATTGTAGCAGTACTGTTCACAGCAGGCCGAGAAACCAGAGAAACAGAGAATCCACACGGGCGTGTGGAAATTATCCACGCCCGTGTGGAAATTCTGCACGGGCGCGTGGAGCATTCAAGCCCATGTAGTCGGCCGATTCCAGCCCTATTTAAAGCCGAATCAGCTTGAATGCTTGATTGTTTGAACATTTCCCCTAGAGTGACACTACGGTAGAGAGTTCTTATTGGTAACCTTGTGAGTGAGTGACACACCACGAGTGTTAGACAAAGCTACGTTGGAGAGGATTGAGAGAGTGAGTCGATAGGTACAAGAGCGTCCCCTTTCCCCTCCGGTGTGATAGATTCTATCTGCGTTCCTCGAGTTCTTTGCGGATATAATAGAGTGAATGGTCTAAGGGATGAACTTTCGTTGGGGCTTAGTTACGCGTGCAACGGATTGAAGCGTTGAGGTGATCTTAGTATCTAGGGCTTAATTGTGGATAGGGACCTTCCACCTGGACCAAAGGGTTAGGTCTATAATTAGGAAGAGATTTATCACTTGGAATCCCTAGAGCTGATTGCAACTCTATACGAGCAAGGTGTTGAGATTGTTCGATTTCACCTCCGGGACATGTATAGAGTTAGGCATATTTGACCTTAGATTTGGGACTATGTAATTATCGATTTCCATGACTCACCATTGCATTGATTAGGAAGCATAATACAGGGTTCTTGCACTTTAAACAATTATCCTAGGCGGAGCATTATCCGGGTACCCCATCTTTATCGATTGCCTTATACCCTTCTTTACTTTCGCTCTCTTTCTTGTTGCTTTTATTGTTGAGAATTGAATCATTATCACACTCCTTACCATTGATCTTTCACGTAACTAAGAATCAAATTAAGTATTTTTACTTCCCTACTCCCTGTGGATTCGACCCCGCTTACCCGGGATTATTACTTCGACAAACCCGTGCACTTGCGGGATATACGCAAGGGGAACTTGTCAGGTTTCCTTGAGGTCTCATGCCATTACCTACAAAATCAACGTTCTCCACCAAAGAAACATCATCGATAGAGATCGAGCAATCGGAGGGAGCATGTCCTCCACCACACCTGGTGCAATTAGTCACGGCCGCCACTCTATTTGAAGTTAGAAGATCTAACTTCTTACTCAAATTTTCCACTTGAGCCACCAATGAAGTTACTGCATCTATTTCATAGAGACCAACCATTTTTTTCTTCTCCCTAGCATTCCATTGGTAGTTTTTTAACCCCATTTCTGCAATTAACTGATGGGCCTCATCGGGGGTCTTGCTACCTAAGGTACCTCCTGCTACCACAACCAAGAGTTGCCTTGTACTCGGATTAAAACCATTATAAAAGGTTTGAACAATCATCCACTCCAGAAATCCGTGTTGCGGGCACTTTCTCAGGAGCTCCTTGAACCTTTCCCATGTCTCGAATAGAGACTCCAATTCCAAATAAACAAAGGATGAGATCTCGTTCCTAAGCTTTGTTGATTTTCCGGGAGGGAAATAACGGGCCAGAAAAGCTTCTACTATCTCCTCCCACGTGGTAATTGACGCTCTAGGTAATGAGTGTAGCCACTACTTCACTCTCCCCTTTAGGGAAAATGGGAAGGCTCGCAACTTGATTGCATCATCCGTCACCCGTTTATCTTTAGCATATCACACACCTCAAGAAAGCTCTCTATGTGACTGTTTGGATCTTCATCGGCAAAACCATTAAATTGTGCGGATTGCTGCAACATATGGATGAATGCAGGCTTCAGTTTGAAGTTCTAAGCTGTAATCGGGGGACGCACAATAATCGACTGTGTCGCCAACACTGAAGGTCTGCCATAATCAGATAATATTCGCTATTGTTCATTCTATTCTGCCATGTTTTCAGATTCTTCCACTTCCAAATCAGCTAAATTAGACTGTTCTTGCACAGGCTCTTTCCCTTTTCTTCTAAGTGTACGTTCAAGCTCAGGATCTCCATCAATCAATATTGAGGGATTCCCTTGGGTCAGAACCTGGAGCTGCACCCGAAAAGAAAGAAAAAAAATCAGAATGATGATAGAATAAGAAGATATAAAATAGAATGTATGGTGAAACAGCTAAGAAAACAAAGTGCAAAGTATCTCTAAATGCCTACTCCGCAGAAACGGCGCCAAAAACTTGACAAGGTTCCCTTGCGTATATCCCACAAGTGCACGGGTTTGCCAAAGTAATAATCCCGAATAAGCGGGTATCGAATTCACAAGGAGTAGGGAATAAAAATACTTAGTCCGCTTCTTAGATATGTGAAAGATCAGTAGTGATAAGTGTGACAATGATTCAATTCTCAAAAGTAAAAACAACAAGTAAGAGAGCACGGGTAAAGAAGGAGGTAAGGCAATCGATAAAGATGGGGTACTCGGATAATGCTCCACCTAGGACAATCCTTCAAGTGCAAGAACCCTCTATTATGCTTCCTAACCAATGCAATGGTGAGTCATGGAAATTCTTAAATACATAGTCCCAAATCTAAGGTCAACTATGCCTAACTCTATACATGTCCCGGAGGAGAGATTAGATAACCTCTCAACCTAGCACTCGAATAGAGTTCCAATAAGCTCAAGGGATTCCAAGTGATAAATCTCTTCCTAATTATAGGCCTAACCCTTTGGTCCAGGTGAAAGGTCCCTAACCATGATTAAGCCCTAGATACTAAGATCTCCTTAATGCTTAAGTCCGTTGTACGCTTAACTAAGCCCCAGCGGAGGATCATCCCTTAGACCATTCACTCTATTATGGCCGCAAAGAACTCAAGGAATGGAGGTAGAATCTATCACATCGGAGATGAAAGGGGACGCTCCTGTACCTCTCTACTCACCCTCTCCACCCTCTCCAACCTAGCTTTGTCTAACGCTCGTGGTGTGTCACTCACTCACAAGGTTACCAACAAGAACTCTCAACCCTAGTGTCACTCTAGGGGAAATGTTCATACAATTAAGCATTCAAGTGTGGAACTCACAACAAACATCAATTAATTAAAAGCATAATAAAGAGATTCAATGAAACAAGTACATCCTAAGGTTCAAAAATACCCAAGTACGCACTAGGTGTTTAGATTTCCATGGAGCTAAGTACAATCAAAGAAATAGAATGTAAAAGCAATAAATCCATAGAGAAACCCCTCGATAGTCATGTCGATGGTCTTGTGGAAAGTCTTCTACTCGTCATCCAATGATTCCCTTGTCCGGTATAGGATACGCCTCGATGGAAGCTCCCCTACCAACCTTCTTCCAAAGGAATGACGATGTCGGAGCCGTAGAACCTCTACAAAACCCTAGCGAATACCTCTCAAAACCCTAGCTGAAACCCTCTCTCAAGTTGGGGAAAAGATGGGGAAAAGAATTCTGAAATTGATGTTAAATCGGCTTTAAATAGGGCTGGAATCAGGAATCCACACGCCCCTGTGGGTGCACTTGTGGAATTTCCGCACGGGCATGGGTAATTTCCACACGCCCGTGTGGATTCTCTGGAATTGTGATTTTCAGCCGGCTGTGAACAGTACTGCTACAGTACTTTTGCTATGTTTCTCTACTGAAGTACCTGGCCTAAAATACTTCCCGAATCCATACTTTCTTCGAGGTGACGCAAACAGGCACACGTTCACGTCGTGGATCACTTTGCTTCTTTAATGACGGACAAGTTAGTAGAGATCTTGTTCTATGTGCATAAGTCGGAATGCCTGAGTGTGACTGCCCTTGTGCGCCTCCAAATGGTTGTGCTAACTCAAATACGAGGAGGTTGGTACACACTCTAGCATCTCACACCCGACCTATGTCTTCGCGTTTAAACCTTAGCAAGGTTTCCTCCAAAATCGGTGCATTATGATCCACATTGGTTTCTTTCCTTCATACTCGGCCTCACAACCCTACCTGCATAAAAGTAACATAAAAACACACATATTAGTGTAAAAACCCGAGAAAAGTAATGCTCAACATAAGGAAAGAACGCTTCGCATTCATATCACAGAAGCACTTATCAGGGATGCAGCGGGGGATTCTGCAACAACGGTGATAGAGACCTCAGGGTGCCCAAGTACCTTTTTAGGAGCCTATGATCTTATTGAGAGGCTTAAGAGCACTGTGAATGTATTATGGTCTGAGATCATCAAGATTCGGGTGATATAGTCACCACAGTATATTGAGATGGTAGCCAGTTTCGATGTGTTACATCAGTTACTGATTGTTAGAACTTCGGCCCCTCCAGCTATCACAATCACCACCTCCACTAGCACCCTTTGATCTACCACCAGCATCAGCAGCGGAGCAGAGACCTGATGACACTAACACTTGATTTTGCTTTTCATTTCTTTTCTTTTGTATTTTATTTCGGACTTGTATACTCAGAAAGTACTTTCCTTCTGATGAGTGCTTGTGTGATAAGAAGACGAAGTGTTCTTTCCTGATGATGAGCATTACTTTCCTCTGGTTTAATGCTAATATGTGTGCATTTATCTTACTTTCATGCATATAGGGTAGTGAAGCCAAAGGTTAGAGAAAGAAGCCAATGTAGATCGTAAATGCACTATTTGGAGGAAATCTTGAGAATGTTCAAACGCGAAGACATAAGTTGAGTTTGAAATGCGGGAATGTTTGCCAACCTCCTCGTATTTAAGTTAGCATAACGATTTGGAAGGGCACAGGGGCAGTCACATTCAAGCATTATCGGCTTGTGCATGTATAGCAAGATCTCCGACAACATGTCCGTTATTGAAGTAGCAAAGCGATCTACAACATAAACGTGTGGTCGTTTACATTACCTCGATGAAAGCATGGATTCGGGAGTGTTTCGGGCCGGCATTACAGTAGGGCACTATGGCAAACACTGCAGCACAACACTATAGTAAGTACTGTTTACAGCCGGCTGAAGAAGGATGAAAACAGGGAATCCACAAAGGCGTGCATAAATTCCACACAGCCATGCGAAAAATCCACATGGGCTACCATATGGGCATGTTGAATCCCAATTCCAGCCCTATTTAAAGCCGATTTCAGCCCCGATTTCAGAATTCTTTTTCTCCAACTTTTTCCTAACTTGAGAGAGGGTTGCAGCTAGGGTTTAGAGAGGTATTGGCTAGGAATTTCGAGAGGTTCTACGGCTCTGACATCACGCTCCATTAGGAAGAAGGTTGGTAGGAGAGCTTTCGTCGGCACCGATCCGCATAGGTGTATCCTAGGCCGGACAAAGGGACCCTTGGACGAGTAGAGGACTCTCCACAAGACCATCACAACGACTATCGAGGGGGTTTTCTATGGATTCTTGCTTTTAAATTTGATTTCATTGATTGTAATTAGCTCCATGGAAAGCTAAACCCCCTAGTGGGTACTTGGGCATTTGTAAACCCTAGGATGAATTCGTTTCATTGAATCTCTTTATTATGCTTTCAATTAATTGAAGTTTTATTTAAGTTCCAATCATGAATGTTTGATTGTATGAATACTCCCTTAGAGTGAGAATAGGGTTAAGAGTTCTTGTTGGTAACCCTTGTGAGTGAGTGACACACCACGAGATCTAGGCAAAGATAGATTAGAAAGAGTTGAGAGGGTGAGTCAAGAAGTAGCGGAGTGTCCCGTTTCCCCTCTAGTGTGATTTATTCTACCTCCATTTCTTCAGGTTCTGTGTGGTCATAGTAGTGTGAATGGGCTAAAGTTTGACCTTCCACTGGGGCTTAGTTGTGGGTGTAACAGAGTGAAGCGTTGAAGTGATTTTAGCACCTAGGGCTTAATTGTGGCTAGGGACCTTCCACCTGGACCAAAGGGTTAGGTCTACATCTAGAAAGGGGATTTATCACTTGGAATCCCTAGAACATATTGCAATTCTATACGAGTGTGAGGTTGAGAGGTTATTCAATTTCTCCTCCGGGACATGTATAGACATAGGCATGGTTGACCTTAGATTTGTGACCATGTATTTAAGGATCTCCATGACTCATTATTGCATTAGTTAGGAAGTATAATAGAGGGTTCTTGCACATGAAATGATTATCCTAGGCGGAGGAATATCCAGGTACCCCAATTATATCGTTTGCCTTACCTTGTCCTTTACTTGAGCTCTCTTTCTTGTTCTTTTATTTTGTTATTTCACATCTTGTCACACATATAACTATTCATCTTTCACTTAGTTAAGAAACAATTCAAGTGTTTTTATTCACTAATATAGCTGATTTTGAAGTAGAAAAATCTGAAAACATGGCAGAACAGAATGAGCAACAGCGGACATTATCCTATTATGCCAGACCTTTAATATTGGGGACAGAATCTAGTATTGTGCATCCCCCGATTACAGCTCAGTACTTTAAGCTAAAGCTGGCATTCATCCACATGTTGCAGCAATCCACACAGTTCAATGGTTTGGCCGATGAGGATCCAAACAGTCATATAGAGAACATTCTCAAAGTGTGTGATATGCTTAAGATAAACAGGATGACAGATGATGCCATCAAGTTGAGAGCCTTCCCATTTTCCTCAAAGGAGAGAGTGAAGCAGTGGCTACTCTCATTACCTAGAGCATTGATTACCACATAGGAGGAGATGGTAGAAGCTTTTCTAGCCTGTTATTTTCCTACCGGAAAATCTGCAAAGCTTAGGAATAAGATCTAGTCCTTTGTACAGTCAGAATTGGAGTCTCTATTTTTAATGTGGGAAAGGTTCAAGGAGCTCCTAAGAAAGTGCCCACAACACGGATTCCCAGAGTGGATGGTTATTCAGACCTTTTACAATGGATTGAATCCGAGTACAAGGTAACTCTTGGATGCAGCAGCAGGAGGTACCTTAGGTAGCAAAACCCCCGGTGAGGCCCATCAACTTATTGAAGAAATGGGGTTAAATAGCGACAATGGAAGTCTAGGGAAAAGAAAAAGGTGGCCAGGCTCCATGAGATAGATGCAGTAACTTTATTGGCGGCTCAAGTGGAATCATTGAGTAAGAAGTTAGATCTTCTATCTTTGAATAGAGTTATGGTCTTGACTACTCACACCGGGTGTGGTGGAGGACATGCTCCCTCCAATTGCCCGATTTGTATTGGTGATGCATCTTCATTTGAATAGTTTGATTTTGTGGGTAATGCAATGAGGAACCAAGGGAATCCAAATAGCAACCCCTACAATCCGGGTTGGAAGAGTCATCCCAATTTCTCATGGAGCAACCAAGGTCCACAAAAGGCCATGGCACTATCGGGTTTCCAACAACAACAAGCCCCAAATATGGAGAACCCAGTTTCATGCTTGGAGAGCCAAATGACTGATTTGGAGAAGGCCTTAACTAAGTTTGGTCAATTGTCGGATACAAGGTTTCAAGCAGTTGAGGCTACACTTCGCAACCACACCGCCTCTTTGCATAATCTTGAAAATCAAGAGGGGCAGATTGTGAAGTCTCTTTCAGAAAGGCCACAAGGAAGCTTTCCAAGTAATACTGAGACCAATCCTAGGGAGCATCTGTAGGTGATCACTTTGAGAAGTTAACGTGAGGTTAAAAGTAGGCTTCCAAGTGAGAGACCCAATGAACACGCACCCGAGGTTGTAGAGGTTGATGAGGGAGCAAGCGAAGAGAAGGAGGTGGCACCCCCATCTTTCAAGCCAAGAATCCCTTATCCTTCTAGATTGAAGAATGACCAAGGGGATGAACATTACAAGAAGTTCCTGAGTTTGTTCAAGTAACTCTATATCAACAATTCCTTTGTTGAGGCATTGGCTCAAATGCCTAAGTATGCAAAATTCTTGAAGGACTTGTTAACTAACAAGAGAGAGTTGGAGGAGAGTCTTCAGTGGTCCTAGATGCATCTTGCTCGGCGGTGTTGCAATAGAACATGCCGAACAAGAAGAAAGACCCAGGAAGCTTGACAAGATCCCCTTCCGTATATCCCTCAATTGCACGGGTTTGTCGAAGTAATAATCCTGAGTGAGCAGGTATCGAATCCACAAGGAGTAGGGAATAAAAATACTTAATTTGATTTTTAGATATGTAAAAGATCAATGATAATGAGTGTGAAAATGATTCAATTCTCAACAGAAAAAGCAACAAATAAGAGAGCAAAACTAAAGAAGGGGGTAAGGCAATCGATAAAGATGGGGTACTTGGATAATGCTCCGTATAGTATAATTGTTTCAAGTGCAAGAACCCTCTATTAAGCTTCCTAATCAATGCAATGGTGAGACGTGGAAATCCTTAATTACATAGTCCCAAATCTAAGGTCAACTATGCCTAACTCTATACACGTCCCGGAGGAGAAATCGAACAATCTCAACACCTCGCACTCGCATAGAGTTGCTATGAGCTCTAGGGATTCCAAGTGATAAATCTCTTCCTTATTATAGACCTAACCCTTTGGTCCAGGTGGAAGGTCCCTAACCACAATTGAGCCCTAGATACTAAGATCACCTCAACGCTTCACCTCGTTGCACGCGCAACTAAGCCCCAGCGGAAGTTCATCCCTTAGACCATTCACTCTATTATGACCGTAAAGAACTTGAGGAACGGAGATAGAATCTATCACACCGGAGGGGAAAGGGGACGCTCCTGTACCTCTCGACTCACCCTCTCAACCCTCTCCAACCTAGCTTTGTCTAACACTCGTGGTGTGTCACTCACTCACAAGGTTACCAACAAGAACTCTCAACCCTAGTGTCACTCTAGGGGAAATGTTCATACAATCAAGCATTCAAGGTTGGAATTCACAATAAACATCAATTTATTGAAAGCATAATAAAGAGGTTCAAAGAAACAAATACATCATAGGGTTCACAATACCCGAGTACCCACTAGGGGTTTAGTTCTCCATGGAGCTAAGTATAATAAAAGAAATAGAATGTAAAAGCAATGAATCCATAAAGAAACCCCGTCGATAGTTGTGTCAATGGTCTTGTGGAAAGTCCTCTACTCGTCGTCCAAGGATTCCCTCGTCCGGTAAAGGATACGCCTCAACGGAAGCTCCCTTACCAACCTTCTTCCTAAGGAATGATGATGTCAGAGCCGTAGAACCTCTCCAAAACCTTGGCCAATATCCCCCGAAACCCTAGCCGAAGCCCTCTCTCAAGTTGGGGAAAAGATGGAGAAAAGAATCCTAAAATCGGGGCTGATTCGGCTTTAAATAGTGGCTGGAATCGGGCGACTACACGGGCGTGGATGCTTCACGCGCCCGTGCAGAATTTCCACACGGGCGTGGATAATTTCCACACGCCCGTGTGGTTTCTCTAAAACTGTCATTTTCAGGCGGCTGTGAACAGTAACTGCTACAGAGTTCTACAGGAATTTGCTGCATTAACCTGCTATAGTACTCTACCAAAAATACTCCCAAATTCACTTTTCATCGAGGTAACATAAACGGGCACACATTTATGCCGTGGATCGCTTTGCTTCTTCAATGATGGATAAGTTAATGGAGATCTTGTTCTATGTGAATAAGTCAGAATGCTTGAGTGTGACTGCCCTTGTGCCCCTCCAAATGTTAGTGCAAACTCAAATACGGGGAGGTTTGCACACACTCTAGCATCTCGCACCCGACTTATATCTTCACGTTTGAACCTTAGCAAGATTTCTTCCAAAATCGGTGCATTGTGATCCACATTGGCTTATTTCCTTCATAATTGGTTTAACAACCCTACCTGCATAAAAGTAACATAAAAACACACATATTAATGTAAAAATCCGAGAAAAGTAATGCTGCTCAACATAAGGAAAGAATGCTTCGCATTCATATCACACAAGAACTTATCAAAGCTTTATCATTCTGTGTAATATTGGCAATTTGGGTGAAGAAATGGTATTGGCGGATTCAGGGGCTAGTATCAACGTCATGCCATACACATTCTTTAAGAAGCTAGGCTTGGAAGAGCCTAGGCCCACTCGGATGACTTTGCAATTGGTGGAACGAATGCTGAGACATCCGAGGGGCATCATTGAAGACGTGCTTGTCAAGGTGGACAAGTATATTTTTCGGTTGACTTTGTAGTGCTAGACATCGATAAGGATGCGGATGTATCGTTGATACTTGGGAGGCCATTCTTGCGGACTTCCAAGGCATTGATTGACGTGGACGGCGGGGAGCTAACATTAAGAGTTGGAGATGACATGCTCACATGCTGCCTTGCTGAAGCCATGCGGCATTCTCTTGATTTCGATGATGCTTTGTTATTTCTAGACACCACTGATGAGATTTTGATAAATACAAGCAAGGAATGTTCAATCCGGACCCGTACAAGGGTTTGTGCAACCAAGAGGTGGAAAATAAAGAAATAATGTTGTTTGGTTCGACTAAAGAAGTACCATCTACTCCTGGGATCCTGAAGAAGGTGCTTTGGAAGATGAAGAGGGCGAGGAGACGCCACCGGAAATGCTCTAAGGCTGTTAGAGACACGCATGAACCGAACAAATTCGATGCACCATTGCTAGGTGGTCCCAAGCCTGATAACTCCCCCTCTATCTTCAAGAGGCTTTGCTCTTCATTCTTTCAAGCTATGGGTAAGAGGGCAACCTTCATCTATGAACCCCTGTGAGGTAAGACACGGTACATCATGTATAGTGACATAAAACAAGCGCTTCTTGGGAGGCAACCCAAGTGTTTGCTACTTTTTTAGTTAGTAGTTCAGTGTTTGCACGAATTAAGTGTTGAGTGTTGGTGTCTTGATTTATAGATGCTTTTGCTGTGGTTTTTAATGTCATCTTGTGTTTTCGTGTGGATTTCGGGAAGTTTTCGTCACTTGAGCTAGCTTCTCATATTTTTCGCTGGTATAGTTTGCATAATAGGGCAGGCTCTGAGTGTGTAAACATGTGCAGGAATTTCGTGCAAAGCCTGCAAAGTTTTTAAGGCATCCAGGTAAAACGCACGGGTGAGTGAAATTTCGCATGCCCATAGACTTGTACTGCAAGCTCATCTAGAGAAGACATAGGTCCGCAAATAGGCTCCTGTGAGCGACCTTGTGATGGTCCACGCCCATGGGTAATTTCCATAGGGGCGTGCGTTTTCCTGCAGATACTTAGCAAATTATACCGAGAGTGCACAGGGGCATGGACTCGCCCCTATGGGTGAACCTTTGACAAACGTACGGGTGTGGGTATTTTTTGCACGCCTGTGTGGATCTCTTCAGAAAAGCTATCTCCATCCCGTGAAGATAAAAGGGCTGATTGCTTCCCTGCAAGTGTACAAGATCGCCAAGTAATACCTCGTGTGAAGACACGAGGATCGTATTCCACGGGGCTAAGGATCTCCTATTACTCCTTCTTGATCTATTATCTAGCCTAAGATCTCAAGCGATGGATTTTAATCTACTAAATGTAATTAAAGCTAAAACGATATTTGCCAACAAATTAGAGAGAACAAGCAATGAGCAAGCAAGAGAATCAATGAAATGCAAAGGCCTATGGATGTGGATCCCCTTGAGGGGTTATCATGCAACATGGATGATGATCTAAAGATGCAAGGGTAAAATGGACCATGAGATTCCAAGATTAGAACAACCCCAATTTCTCGGCGATTAAACCCTAATCCCATACGAACATAGATAGGAATTTCTCCCAAATCCATATCTCTACGATTGCATTAAGTACGAGGAAATCTCACTTAGGAGTAAACCTACTCTTCTTCAGATTAAACGTACATGGAGGGCTACCAAACACCCGATTTCTCGGCGTGATGATACAAGTATCCCTTTCTAATCCATTCATGATCTTATACATGCAAGCAAGTCACATCTACATGTATCACTCATAAAAGAGCTACGGATTTCTCCTTAGTGTAGCACTTAGCATGAAAACAATGGATTAAATCTCAAAATTACCCAAACATGGAATTAACAAGTTATCATCCAACATACATGATAAAACCCCCCAAGGTTCACCAACACCCGGTGGCCTTGGCGGTCTAGTGTGTCATCATCCTACAACAAGCAATACAAACAAGCAAAACATGAAACAAAAGCATAAATGACACTCCCTAGATGAAATGGTGGAGGAGGAGGTGAAGAATATGCCGAATGACGCTTTCCCCGCCAAAGGAGTGCCCAATGACGCTTCCTCTAGCCTGGGGTCTCCTTCCTTCAAATCGTGGTAGATATCCCCTTGAATGAAGTTGCCTTCTTGCCTTGAGAGTCTTGGACCTTGGGCTTGGATGATCTTCTAACTTCCTTGCCCTTCTTCTCCTCCCCAAGGTCACCACAAGCCTCTCAAATGTCTCCCAAAATATGCCCCGCAAAAAGTCTAGCCAAAAAGTCCCTTTTCTGCCCTAAAAGTAAGTATATATAACCCCCGGGTCATACGGGTCGTATGGGGGTCATATAGCACTCAAAAACCCTAGATTCGCGTTCCATACAGGGTGCATACGGCCTCCATACAGCCTCGTATACTGGTTAGTATGGAAATCTGGGCAGGCACTCCGAATCATTCCGCTGCTATAGTGCATACGGCCCCTATACTGGGTAGTATGGGGTAGTATGAAATTCCTGTTTTCTTCTCTTTTGGCCCAAATTATATCTTCATGTTCTCCATGTCTTCCTTATGTCCTACAAAGCAAATAGTAGACGATTAAGCTCAAAACAGGCATTAAACCTCACAAAATACATGCAAAGTGAATACGATATATACATGAAAACATCTACATTTGAACACTTATCAGGGGCCTGCGCTTACCCCTGTGAGTTCAACCTGTGAATGTCCACGCCTATGTGGAATTTCCGCACGGGCATTTGGAACACTTAGCGATTTTTCTCGGTTATACAGAGAAGCCACAAGGGCCTGTGGTTAACCCTCTTGGTCGGGCACATGGGGGTGGGTATTTTTCTGCACACCCGTGTGGTTGCATTTAGAAGCAGTAAGAATTATCCTAAGAACGGACAGGGGCATGCACCTGCCCCTGTGAAGCTTTCTTATCGAGGCGCCCGGCGTGGGCAATTTCCGCACGCCCGTGTGGATGCGCAGAATTCCAAGAAAAGTGAGTTTTTCTTTAAAATATTTGTGAATTATTTTCTTCTTCATCTCCAATCACCCGGAGACCACTCCTGATCAACTTCCCAGCCCCTCACCATTGTTTTGGGCTATTTTTCTTCACATTCCGCACTGATTTTTGAAGTAAACCTTTTTATCCTCTTTTCTTCGCTAATTCTTATTTTTAATGGATTAAAAGTCTTGAGTTGCACGTATTTTCACATTATAATGGTTTATGCATGTTTGGACAGCGTTTAACAGTGGTTTTGAGTTGTATTTTGGAGAATTGTTGTGGAACCGTGCAGTTCTCACACCTCGCAGATCCACACAGGTGTGGATAATTTCCACAGGCCCATGTGGAATTCTGCATGAAGTTTTTCTGAGCCTTGTTGATCGTTTTCTTGTCCAATTTTGCAGATATGGCATCTAGAGCGATGGCATATGAAGTTAAGCGTCTCCGAGATACCCCTCCTGAGCCAATACATTTGGAATTCTTGAATCCCGAGCATCAGGCTCAATTTGAGAGATTATTATTGATCGGTTTTAGTCAGACTCGCTTTGTAGTGGGGAGCTGAGAGATATTCAGCGGGGTAATGAGCTAGCCAATGAGATTGATGAGATGCTAGCAGTAGGGAGCTGGAGGAGGTTATTGATGATCAGTAAGCCAGTTTTCCGTGCAGTGACACTAGAGGTGTTGGCGTCTTTTGAGTTTGACCATCCGTATGGGAGAGTTGACACCATGGATGCTATGTAGTTCTGAGCATTCGGACATCCATTCTGCATGAGTGTCACCGAGTTCTTGGTTTGTATAGGCCTGTACGACGGCACGTACACAGGTATAGAGGAGTATAGACATCTGCCGACTGATTTCCCAGGTATAGTGACTCTGCATTAGGCGTACAGGGTTTTGGGTGGATATGGATAGTATGAACCGGGAGTGTCTAAGGCCACCAGCCTATCCTGGTTGAGCTATAGGCATTTGCACTTGGTCCTCAGCAGGTCTGTGTCAGGTCAAGGCAACAACACAGCTGTTTTGATCAGGCAGGACTTACTTTATCTATACTCCATTGTCCGCAATGTGCCAATTCATTTGGGGTACATAGTGGTAGGCGTTTTGAGGCACCAGGGCCAGTTTGTGAGAGTGGATTATTATTTGCTGGTCCTTATGTCACCAGACTCATCTTGGGGATGGGCTTTATGGATGCTATATGTGGTGCTAAGAGGACAGTCGTGCCTGCTCCTCTGGGATTTGAGAGATCAGGATGATGGGGTTGGTACACAGATGTGGGCCTGGGGCATATATTATAGCTGTGTCCACCCTGGAGAATGTTGGGAGAGGAATGGATGCAGCGGAGGGTCCCCAACAGATTATCGGGCCTCAGTTTGCATAGACAGGGACTGGAGCACACCTTGCAGCATAGGAGATATTCTGGTGAGCAGTACCCATTTTTACTGCTCCTCGGGCTCATGATCATATTGGGACGCTCGAGAATGCTGTGGGTGAGGTTCTGAACGAGATCGCGAGCTCCGGGCTATACAGATCGCCCAGTATACTGAGATGTTGGCCTGTTTCAATATGGTATAGTGGCTATTGATTAGCAAACCTCAGGCCCTTCCTGCAACCCCACCATTATGCCCACATGTACCTTTTGAGTACCCAGCAGCAGTAGCGGAGCTACAGCGTGACCCCGACACTTAATTCGGTTTTTTATCTCTATTACTTTTTACACTTCCTATTTTAGACTTATATACTCAGAAAGGACCTTCCTTCTGAGTTTATTTTCATTTTGTTATCTTGAGTTGTATGCATTGCCCTATCTTTTATATCCTTGAGTTGTTTTTGTTTTATTGAGATTTACTGAACCCCTCATGTATGCGTGCAGATGGTCTTGTCATCATAGTAATTGAGACTTTATCATGGGCTCGGGCAATGGTGTTTCGGCTCTTGGCCATGTGTGCTTCACAACCCGTTGGAACATCACACCCAAGGATTTAGCTCCATCAAATGCAACACTGGGGGATAGGGGAGTATTGTTTTGATTGCTTCTCCCACATTTGTTATTGATTGATATACATTATGAGCGAGCTTGCATGTGTACATTGGCGACAATATCCAACTTAAGTGTGGGAGGGAGTTTCATAGTGCACATATCTCTTTTATATTAGTTTTGATTGATATACATGCTCACATAACCAATGGCGGTTAACCTTAGTTGCAATGATTGTATTCTTGAGTTTAGGAGAATTTTTAACATTGAATGTCTTCATGCTCTAGTTTTTGCTTGAATTTGTAGGAATTTTTGCCCAATTGACACTTGTTGCACTACTCACTTTTTAAATTCTTTTGGAAACTCATGTTTGTTGTTTAAGTGACTAGTTATTGTTGTTTCTTTTGTTAAAAAAATGGTGAAATGAAAAGAAAGAACAAAAATAGTTTTATTGTTTAGTTGAGCTTGTTGGGTGGAAAGAGCTACCACCTATGAAGTATGAAGCTACTCTCACAAGTCGGATACTAGTTATGCCCTAATGAGAGAAAGAGCTATCTTATAGGATGAGTGAAAGCTACCAGTCCGGTAGAAAGAGCAACCACCTCGAAAGTGTGAAAGCCACCTTAGCTACTACTTTGGAAATGGCTACCTTAGAGGATGTGTGAAGCTACTACCATCTTTGATATTTTGTTACTGTTTATAGATAAACAAGTCCCTTGTACTTAGAACTTTGAGGAGTATACTTGGGGTTGTTTTGAGTGAATTCACACACTTACATGATTTTGGGTTTGTTATCTTTTTGATTTGTCGTATATAGTGTTGAAATCTCCCTTACTTGTAGAATGCTCTCTTTGTATGCTTTAGTGAACCTAAGGCCAAGCACTTTCAATATTTCCTTCATCTATACTTTAATGTTTTAATTTTTGCTTGAGAACAAGCAAAATCTTAAGTCTGGGAGAGTTTGATGAGTGCCTATCTGGTAAGAATATGAAGTGTTCTTTCCTTATGATGAGCATTATGACAAGATCCCCTTGCGTATGTCCCGCAAGTGCACGGGTTTGTCAAAGTAATAATCTCGGGTGAGCGGGTATCGAATCCACAGGGAGTAGGGAGTAAAGACACTTAATTCGATTCATAGCTATGTGGAATATCAACAATGATAAATGTGACAATGATTCAATTCTCAACAATTAAAAGCAACAAGTAAGAGAGTAAAAGTAAGAAGGAGGTAAGGCAATCGATAAAGATGAGGTACTCGGATGATGCTTCACCTAGGATAATCGTTTCAAGTGCAAGAACTCTCTATTATGCTTCCTAATCAATGCAATGGTGAGTCATGGAAATCCTTACATACATAGTCCCAAATCTAAGGTCAACTATGCCTAACTCTATTCATGTCCCGGAGGAGAGATTAAATAACCTCTCAACCTCAACTCTATTCATGCCCTAGATATTAAGATCCCCTCAACGCTTCACTCTGTTGCACGTGCAACTAAGCCCCAGCGGAGATTCATCCCTTAGACCATACAGTCTATTATGGCCGCAAAGAACTCGAGGAACAGAGGTAGAATCTATCACGTCGGAGGGGAAAGGGGACGCTCCTGTACCTCTCAACTCACCCTCTCAACCCTCTCCAACCTAACCTTGTCTAATGCTCGTGGTGTGTCACTCACTCACAGGGTTACCAACAAGAACTCTCAACCCAAGTACCCACTACGGGTTTAGCTCTCCATGGAGCTAAGTACAATCAAAGAAATCGAATGTGAAAGCAATGAATCCATAAAGAAACATCGTCGATGGTCGTGTCGATGGTCTTCTGGAGGGTCCTCTACTCGTCGCAAGGGATCCTTTGTCCGACCTAGGATAAACCTCACCGGATCGATGCCGACAAAAGCTCTCCCAATAACCTTCTTCCAAACGACGCGCGATGTCGGAGCCGTAGAACCTCTCCAAAACCCTAGCCGAAGCCCTCTCTCAAGTTGGGGAAAAGATGGAGAAAAGAATATCAAAATCGTTGCTGAATCGGCTTTAAATAGGGCTGGAATCGGGTGACTACACAGGCGTGGACGGTACATGCGCCAGTGCGGAATTTCCACACAGCTGTGGATAATTTCCACACGCCTGTGTGGATTCTCTGTTTCTCTAATTTCTCGGCCGGCTGTGAACAGTGCTACTACAGTACATGCTACAGTGCTCTGTTACAGCCTTCGACCTGAATAACTTCCCAATTCCATATTTTCATCGGGGTAACGCAAAAGGGCACATGTTTACGTCGTGAATCACTTGCTTCTTCAATGATATACATGTTGGTGGAGCTCTCGTTTTTATGTGCATAAATCGGAATGCTTGAGTGTGACTACCTTTGTGCCCCTCCAAATGGATGTGCTCACTCGAATGCGAGGAGGTTGGCACACACTCTAGCATCTCACACCTGACCTATGTCTTCGCGTTTGAACCTTAGCAAGATTTCCTCCAAAATAGGTGCATTATGATCCACATTGGACTATTTCCTTCATACTCGGCCTCACAACCCTACCTGCATAAAAGTAACATAAAAACACACATATTAGTGTAAAAACTTGAGAAAAATAATGCTCAACATAAGGAATGAACACTTCGCATTCATATCGCACAAGCACTTATCAAACTAACCCACACTTAAGCTTTTGCTTGTCCTCAAGCAAACATTAAAACATTCTGTGCAACAATGAAGAAAATATTGAAAGTGCTTGGCCTTAGGTTCACCGAGGCATACAAAGAAAGTATCCTACAAGTAAGGAAAATTTCAACACTAAATACGAAAAATCAATGCTCTAGCTAAAAACTTGAATAAAAAATGACAACAAACCCGAATTTCGTGTATGTGTGTGAATTCACTCAGAACAACCCAAAGTATACTCCTCAAAGTTCTAAGTAAAAGGGACTTATTTATCTACAAAAGTGACAAAAATTTTAAAAGATGGTAGTAGCTTCACACATCCTCTAAGGTAGCCCTTTCCAAAGTGGCCGCTAAGGTGGCTTTCACACTTTCGAGGTGGTAGCTCTTTCTACCGGCGTGGTAGCTTTCACTCATCCTATGAGATAGCTCTTTCTCTCATTAGGGCATAACTAGTATCCGACTTATGAGAGTAGCTTCATACTTCATAGGTGGTAGCTCTTTCCACCCAACAAATACGAATAAACAATAAAACTATTTTGTTCCTTCTTTTCATTTTCATTTTTTTTTTGAATTTAGCAAAAGAAGTAAACCTAACTAGTCCCTTTAACATCAAACATGAGTTTCCAATAGAGTTCAGAGAGTGAGTAGTACACTAAGTGTAAATCAGGCAAAAATTCCTAAAAATTCAAACAAGAACTAGAGTATGAAAACATTTAATGTTAACAATTCTCCTAAACTTAAGAATACAATCATTGCAACAAAGGTGAACCGCCATTGGCTATGTGAGCATATATCAATAAAGAACAATAGAAAAGATGTGCGCATTATGAAACTCCCCCCCCCCCACACTTAAGTTGTACATTGTCCTCAATGTACACATGCAAGCTCACTCAAAATATATCATTCAAAAATAGATGTGGGAGAAGCAATCAAAACAATACTCCCCTGACTCCTAGTGTTGCATTTGATGAAGCTAATTCATTGGGAGTAGTGTTCCAATGGGTTGTGAAGCTCACACGGCCAAGTGCCGAAGCACCTTGGCCGTGCCCATGACTAAGTCTCAATTCCCAAGATGACAAGACGATCTGCATGCATACACGAGGGGGTTCAGTGAAGCTCAAGAAAAACAAAAAAAACTCGAGTGTATAAAAGATGAAGCAATGAATACAATTCGGTAAATGCAACATAACATAAACTCAGAAGGAAAAATCCTTTATGAGTGAACAAGTCTAAAAACAAGAAAATAGAATAAAGTAAAATGCACGAAAGTAAAAGAAAAGTCAAGTGTCGGAGTCACTCTCAGGCTCCTGTGCTACTGCTGCTGCTGAAGTGGAAGCACATGGTGGGTCCACCGGTGCTGGAGTCGAGGATGGAGGTGCTGGAGGAACTGACAAGGCCTGAAGGGTCCTCGGCTGCAGGACAAATGATGAAGCAACGTCTCGCTCTAGGATCTTCTATAATATGTCGAAACGTGCCATGAACTCTGTATACTGAGTGGCCTGCGTAGCTTTAATCTTGGCAATCTCTTCTCGAGCCTCAGCCACCTCTGTCCGTATCACTCCCAAGGCGCTCTCGAGCCTCTCAAAATGATCATGAGCTCGAGATGGTGGAAATATATGCACGAGGGTTGGTTCCTCTGCCGCTGGAGGTGTCTCGGTCTCCATCGGCGCTAGTTGGTGCTCGGGAGCGGACTGAGATGCCCCAGTTTCATCTTCAAATGGTATGTTCAGCACATAAACACCATTTGAATATTTTCAGATCAACCCCATGAGCCTCATTGTCTCTAAACCAAGTGGTGCTGGTATTATCGCTTTCTCAGTTCCGCTGATTTTGTCTCGCAAACCCATCCCCAAAATGAGTCTGGTAATATATGGACCCGAGAAGATGACACCCAATCAAGGATATTGTCCTTGATGCTTCAAATACTCTACTAAAATGTGTCCCAGATGGACCGGTTTGTTCCCAACCATGGAGTACAAGTACAGAAGCTCTTGCTTGTTGATGACTCCCGTGCTATCACCCCGACCATTCACTGACCTGCTTATGATGGTGTGAAGATATCTATAGCTGGGTCGAGATAAACATGAGCCCTTAGACACTCCTAGTTCATAACACCCCTTTCCACATAATAATGGATACGACTCAATGGGAGATAAACCCGTCATGTCAATTGGGAGATTCTCATACTCCTCAGTTTCAGTATACTCTTCATCATATAGACCGAGTCTAGTGGAAAACTGTGTGACACTCATACTATGATGCTGCCCAAAAGCTCTGAACTGAATCGCGTTGACACTATCAAAATGAGCATAAGAGCGGTCGAACTCAAACGAAGCAAGTACCTCCAAAGTGAGTATGCGGATAGCAGGGTCATGAATGTTGAGTAACTTGTGCCAATTACCGACCAATAATAATTTCTCAATCTCGTCAGCCATATCATCCGCTAGTTGCACTAAGCTTGACGTACCTTACCTTACCTCATGAGGGTTCATGGAGGAAAAATACTTCTCTATTGTCACTGTAAATTTCTCCGCCATGGTATGGTTTCAGCCTATGTCCATTCACCTTGAATGTGCCCTTCTCTGGATGAATAATCTCAATGGCTCCATGAGGTAAAACTTTGCTTACGGTATACGGACCAGACCACCTTGATTTAAGTTTCCCCAGGAATAAACGTAGATGGAAGTTGAATAGTAGCACCTGATCGCTGACTTTGAAGTCTTTCGGGGTTTTAATATGCTTGTCATGCCACTTCTGAATTCTTTCCTTATATATCCTTGCATTCTCATATGCCTTCATCCTCCATTCATCTAGCTCATTGAGATGTAATATTCGTTGCTCTCCAGATTTGCGCAAGTCGGAATTCATCACTTTAATTGTCCAATACGCTTTGTGCTCTAACTCCACCGGTAAATAGCAAGATTTTCCATACACTAGATTATAGGGAGTGGTCCCCATTGGTGTTTTGTATGCTGTTCTATGAGCCCAAAGCGTGTCGTCCAACCTTTCAGACTAATCTCATTTACTTTGTTCCACTATTTTAGTTAAGATTCTCTTGAGCTCTCTGTTTGTAACCGCCACTTGCCCACTCGTTTGCGGATGGTAAGGTGTCACAAGATGATGATGAACCCCATAACGCTTTAACACTTTCGCCAATTGTGTCTTACAAAAATGTGTTCCCCGATCGCTAATGATAATTCTTGGAGTTCCGAATCGAGCAAATAACTTCTTATGAAATTTCACCACAGTTCTTGCATCATTAGTTGGAAGAGCTTAGGCTTCCACCCACTTGGAAACATAGTCAATTGCTACCAAAATGTATTGATTGCCATTGGACTTTGGAAACGGTCCCATGAAATCAATTCCCCATAAATCAAACACCTCGCAAAATTGCATAGGATTTTGAGGCATCTCATCCCTTCGTGATAAGTTTCCAGCCCTTTGACAACTATCACATCGTAAAACGAATTGATGAACATCTTGGAATAAAGTCGGCCAGTAGAACCCAGCAGCTAGAACCTTCTCTGTAGTTCGACTTGACGCATAGTGCCCTCCCACTGGGCCTGAGTGACAATGCGCAATGATGTTCCACCCTTCCTCCCTAGAAACACACCTTCGCACCACCTGATTTGCACAAATACGGAACATGTATGGATCTTCCCAGAAAAAATTCTTAAGGTCACTGAAAAATTTCTTCTTATGTTGAAAGCTTAAGCCCTGCTTCAATACCTTTCCTGACAGATAGTTTGCAAAATCCTCAAACCATGGGGTATCTTCTGATTCCGATTCCTGTACCGCATACAGGTGTTCTTCAGGGAAGAAATCATTAACTTCCTTGCTTGCCGGTTCTTGCCCCTCACAACCCTCTAATCTCGACAAATGATCGGCAACCACATTCTCTGTCCCCCTTTTATCTTTGATTTCCATATCGAATTCTTGCAACAACAATATCCACCGAATCAATCTCAGCTTCGCATCTGCCTTGTTCATGAGATAACGGAGTGCAGAATGATCTGTGAACACGGTGATATTAGATAGGATGAGATATGGTTTGAATTTATCAAAAGCATACACTACTGCTAATAATTCCTTTTTAGTAGTGGTGTAATTCTCTTGTGCACTTCTTGTTAGCATAATAGATCGGTTGAAATTGCTTATTTCTTCTCTGACCCAAAACCCCTCCCACTGCATAATCACTAGTATCACACATTAGTTCGAACGGGTCATCCCACTTCAGTGTTGTTAGGATTGGTACTTGCACTAACTTCTCTTTCAATACATTGAATACATTCAGACAGTCATTACCGAAGTCAAAAGGGGTATCCTTCTCCAGAAGTTTGGTCAACGGTTGGGAGATTTTCGAAAAGTCCTTAATAAATCTTCTGTAAAAACCTGCATGACCCAAGAAACTGCCGATCCCTTTTACATTCGTAGGTGGTGAAAGCTTGTCAATTATCTCAATCTTCGCCTTATCCAACTCCATACCTGCCTGAGAAATCTTATGTCCAAGGACAATGCCTTCTTGTACCATAAAGTGACACTTCTCCCAGTTAAGGACGAGATTCGTCTCTTCACATCTCACTAATACTCTTTCCAAATTGTTTAAGCAAGCATCGAAAGAGTCCCCCAACACTGAAAAATCATCCATGAAAACTTCCATAATATCTTCGAGAAAGTCGTCAAAAATTGCCACCATGCAGCGGTGAAATGTTGCAGGGGCGTTACACAACCCGAAAGGTATTCTTCTATAAGCAAAGGTACCATAAAGGCAAGTAAATGTGGTTTTCTCCTGATCTTCTGGGGCTATCGGAATTTGAAAGTATCCTGACATGCCATCAAGGAAACAGTAGAAATGATGCCCCGCTAGTCGCTCCAACATTTGGTCAATGAATGGCAAAGGAAAGTGATCTTTACGAGTGACGTCATTTAGTCTTCTATAATCAATGCAGACTCGCCAACCAGTAACTGTCCTCGTGGGGATTAACTCATTCTTTTCATTCCTCATTACTATTATTCCTCCTTTTTTTGGGACAACTTGGGTCGGACTCACCCACTTGCTGTCGGATATGGGGTAGATGATTCATGCATCCAAAAGTTTTATTACCTCCGCCTTAACAACCTCCCTCATATTCGGGTTCAATCTTCGCTGAGGTTGGATCACAGATTTATAGTCATCCTCCATTAGGATCTTATGAGTGCAGAATGATGGATTTATACCCTTAATGTCAGAGATCTTCCATGCGATGGCTGATTTGTGCTTTTTCAACATGCTAACAAGCTTATCCTTTTGCTCCGCAGATAAGTTTGACACCACGATTACGGGGAGTTTAGAGTCCTTCATTAGGAATGCATATTCCAAATGTACTGGAAGAGTTTTAAGCTCAAGTTCTGGTGGTTCTACAATTGATGGCCGCAAGCTACCCTCCTTCAATTTATCAATCTCCTCGAAATCATTCGCCTCATGTTCACAGTTACTCTCTTCCTTTCCACCTGGAAATCTATTTCTTTACAATCTGCAATGGATATCAACGTGTCCATTCCACAGAATTCCAAATTTGAAATAGCAACTCCAACTGAAAAGAGTTCTTGCTTCTGATCTTGATAGGAAGAATCAAACCTAGCAAGGATTCTTTCTACACTCCCCTCTAACTGGTCACTTATTGACACTGAAGTGGATTCCTCAAACTACTTTATCACATTATCTAATTCACAGCTTTGCCCTTGAATCCTGGCGATGTACTCTTCCACTGATTCTTCTAATGGCTGTTGAGTTGTACATTGTCCATGGTAAGAATAACACAATATGTCATTCTATGCAACTGTTTGAACTTTCTGCTCTACGTGTTCAACTATTCTCATGATAGTGTCAAATGATTCAAACATGTAATCATTTTCTGCAACAAAAAGAAATAAGGAAAAGTTAGAGCAATGATAGAATAAGGAGATATGAAATAGAATGTGTGGTGAAATAGCTAAGAAAACAAAGTGCAAAGTATCTCTAAACGCCTAGCTCCCAGGCAACGACGCAAAAAACTTGACAAGATCCCCTTGCGTATATCCCGCAAGTACACGGGTTTGTCGAAATAATAATCCCGGGTGAGCGGGTATCGAATCCACAGGGAGTAGGGAGTAAAGACACTTAATTTGATTCTTAGCTATGTGGAATATCAAAAATGATAAGTGTGACAATGATTCAATTCTCAACAATTAAAAGCAACAAGTAAGAGAGCAAAAGTAAGGAGGAGGTAAGGCAATCGATAAAGATGGGGTACTCGGATGATGCTTCACCTAGGATAATCGTTTCAAGTGCAACAACTCTCTATTATGCTTCCTAATCAATGCAATGGTGAGTCGTGGAAATCCTTACATACATAGTCCTAAATCTAAGGTCAACTATGCCTAACTCGATTCATATCCCGGAGGAGAGATTAAATAACCTCTCAACCTCGTACCCGAATAAAGTTGCCATGAGCACTAGGAATCCCAGGTGATAAATCTCTTCCTAATTATAGACCTAACCCTTTGGTCCAGGCGGAAGCTCCCTAACCACAATTAAGCCCTAGATACTAAGATCCCCTCAATGCTTCACTCCGTTGCACGTGCAACTAAGCCCCAGCGGAGATTCTTCTCTTAGACCATTCACTCTATTATGGCCGCAAAGAACTCGAGGAACGGAGGTAGAATCTATCACGTCGGAGAAGAAAGGGGACGCTCGTGTACCTCTCGTCTCACCCTCTCAACTCTCTCTAACCTAACTTTGTCTAATGCTCGTGGTGTGTCACTCACTCACAAGGTTACCAACAAGAACTCTCAACCCTAGTGTCACTCTAGGGGAAATGTTCATACAATCAAGCATCATGGTTGGAACTCACAATAAACATCAATTTATTTAAAGAATAATAAAGAAGTTCAATGAAACGAATATATCCTAGGGTTCATAATCACCCAAGTACCCACTACGGGGTTAGCTCTCCATGGAGCTAAGTACAATCAAAGAAATCGAATGTGAAAGCAATGAATCCATAAAGAAACACCCTCGATGATCGTGTCGATGGTCTTGTGGAGAGTCCTCTACTCGTCGCAAGGGATCCTTTGTCTGACCTAGGATACACCTCGCCGGATCGATGCCGACGAAAGCTCTCCCAATAACCTTGTTCCAAACGACATGCAATGTCAGAGCCGTAGAACCTCTCCAAAACCCTAGCCAATACCCACTCAAAATACTAGCCGAAGCCCTCTCTCAAGTTGGGGAAAAGATGGAGAAAAGAATACCAAAATTGGGGCTGAATCGGCTTTAAATAGGGCTGGAATCGGGCGACTCCACGGGCGTAGACGGTACACGCGCCCGTGCAGAATTTCCACACGGCCGTGGATAATTTCCACACGCCCGTCTGGATTCTCTGTTTCTCTGATTTCTCGGCCAGTTGTGAACAGTGCTACTACAGTACATGCTACAATATTGCTACAGTGCTCTGCTACATCTTTGACCTGAATAACTTCCCAATTCCATATTTTCATTGGGATAACGCAAACGGGCACACGTTTAGGTCATGAATCACTTGCTTCTTCAATGATATACATGTTGGTGGAGCTCTCGTTCTTATGTGCATAAATCGGAATGCTCGAGTGTGACTGCCTTTGTGCCCCTCCAAATGGATGTGCTCACTCGAATGCGAGGAGGTTGACACACACTCTAGCATCTCACACCTGACCCATGTCTTCGCGTTTGAACCTTAGCAAGATTTCCTCCAAAATAGGTGCATTATAATCCACATTGGGCTATTTCCTTCATACTCGGCCTCACAACCCTACCTGCATAAAAGTAACATAAAAACACACATATTAGTGTAAAAACCTGAGAAAAATAATGCTCAACATAAGGAATGAACACTTCGCATTCATATTGCACAAGCACTTGTCATATTACTTTTCTCGGTTTTTAATGCTAATATGTGTGCATTTATGTTACTTTCATGCATATAGCATTGTGAAGCCGAAGGTTAGAGAAAGAAGCCAATGTAGATCGTAAATAAACTATTTGGAAAAAATCTTGAGAATGCTCAAACGCGAAGACATAAGTGAGGTTTGAAATGCGGGAATGTGTGTCAACCTCCTCATATTCAAGTTAGCACAACGATTTAGAGAGGGCACAAGGGTAGTCACATTCAAGCATTACCAGCTTGTGCATGTATAGCAAGATCTCCACTAACATGTCCGTTACTGAAGAAGCAAAGTGACAACGCCCCTTGTGTATGTCCCGTAAGTGCATGGGTTTGTCGAAGTAATAAAATCCCAGATAAGTGGGGTATCGTATCCAAAGGGAGTAGTTAATAAAAACACTTAAATTGTTTCTTAACTAAGTGAAAGATGAATAGTGATATATGTGACAAGATGTGAAATAACAAAAGTAAAAGAAAAAGAAAGAGAGCACAAGTAATGCTCAACATAAGGAAAGAACAGTTCATATTCTTATCACATAAGCACTTATCAAACTCCCCCATACTTAAGCTTTTGCTTGTCCTCAAGCAAAAATTAAAACGTTAAAGCATAGACAAAGGAAATATTACAAGTCCTTCACCTTAGGTTCACCAAAGCATGCAAAGAGAGCATTTTACAAGGGAAATTTCAACACTAAATACGAAAAATCATTCCTCTAGCTAAAAACATGAATCAGAAAGGGCAACAAATCCGAAATTGTGTAAGCGTGTGAAATCACTCAAGTCAACCCAAGGTATAATCCTAAAAGTTCTAGGTGAAAGGGACTTATTTTTCTACAAAAAAGTAACAAGAATTTCAAAGATGGTAATAGCTTCACACATCCTCTAAGGTAGCCCTTTCCAAAAGGGCCGCTAAGGTGGCTTTCACACTTTTGAGGTGGTATCTCTTTCTACCAGAGTGGTAGCTGTCACTCATCCTATGAGATAGCTCTTTCTATCATTAGGGCATAACTAGTATCTAACCTATGAGAGTAGTTTTATACTTCATATGTGGTAGCTCCTTTTCATTTCTCCAATTTTTTTTTCAGAATTAACAAAAGAAACAACTATACTTAGTCCCTTTAACCTCAAACTTGAGTTTCCAAAGGAGTTTAAAGAGTGAGTAGTACAACAAGTGACAATCGGGTAAAAATTCATAGAAATTCAAGCAAAAACTAGAGCATGAGAACATTCAATGTTAAAAATTCTCCTAAACTCAAGAATACAATTATTGCAACTAAGGTGAACCGTCATTGGCTATGTGAGCATGTATATCAATCAAAACTAATATAAAAGAGATGTGTGCACTATAAAACTCCCCCTCACACTTAAGTTGCACATTGTCCCCAATGTACACATGCAAGCTCACTCATAATGTATATCAATCAAGAACAAATGTGAGAGAAACAATCAAATAATACTCCCCCGACACCTAGTGATGCATTTGATGGAGCTAAATCCGCGAGAGTGATGTTCCAACGGGTTGTGAAGCACACACGGCCAAGTACCGAAGCACCATTAGTCGTGTCCATGACTAGTTTTTAATTTCCATGATGACAAGACCATCTACATGAATACACCAGGGGGTTCAGTGAAGCTCAATAAAACAAAAATAACTTGAATTTATAAAAGATAAATCAATAAATACAACTCGAGGCAACAAAATGAAAAAAAACTAAGGAAAGTCCTTTCTGAGTATAAAAGTCCAAAATGAAATGCAAAAAGTAATAAAATGAAAGAAAATAAAACAAATATCGGTGCTACTCTCTGGCTCTTCTGCTACTGCGAGTGTTAGATCAAAGGGCTGGTGGAGATGGTGATGGTGATGACGGAGGGGCCTGAGGAGTCCTCGGCCGCAAGTCAAATGATGAGGTGACGTCTCGCTTTAAAATCTACTATAACCTGTCGAAATGTGCCATGAACTCTGTATACTATGCGACCTACGCATCCCAAACCTCGGAAATCTCTGCTCAGAGCTCAGTGATCTCTGTCCGTATCACCCCCACAGCATTCTCGAGCCTTTCAAAGAGATCATCTTGGGGTGAGTCCTCTGCCACTGGAGGTGCATTGGTCTTCATCTATGTTGGCGGAGGCTCAGGAACAGGGTGCGACTCCTCAATATCATCACCCTCCTCCTCAGCTATCTCTGGAGTTGTTAGAACTAAAGCATAAACTCCCGTCCAAACGCTGCGGACCATACCCATCAATCTCATCTTCTCAACCCCGTGAATTGCATCCAAGAGACCCATGTCGAAAACTAGTCTTGTAATGTAGGGGCCCGAGAAGATCGCTCCCAATCTGGTATACTGCCTCTAATGTCGGATGTACTCTGTGACGATATACCCTAGATGAATCAGTATGCACTGAACCATCGAATACAGATACAGAAGCTCCTGCCGGCTCAGGACACCAGTGCTATCACCATTGCCATTTATCGACCTGCTCAGAATGGCATGTAAATATTGGTATGTAGGTCGGGAAAGGCACGTGGTCGTGGACATCCCAGGCTCATACTGACCCTGACCACACAATGCTCTGTAAGCTCTCTACGGGTTCAAAGCTCCAGGGTAATGTGTCGGTAACTGGGAATACTACTCAGTGTCTATAAATGCCTCCTCGTATAAGCCAAGCTCGAACTAAAAAGTTAGTAATACTCATGCTATAGTGATGTCCAAATGCTCTGAACTGAATGGAGTCAAGACTGTCGAATCTAGCATAAGATCTATCAAACTCGAATTACGATACGACCTCAAGTGTAAGCTCATGAATGGCTGGCTCCCTAGTCGACAATAACTGCCTCCAACCATCCACTGAAATGAGATCATCGACCTCATCTACGAACTCATTTAAATACTATAGATCTCTCAATATGGTCCTGTCCAGGAATTGAATCTATCAGAAACGAACTCTCGACAAGTACTCAAAACGCACTTGGTGCTCAGGAATAGCAAATCTCATACTCTCGTACTCAGGAGATGACTCACGCTGCCGTTTATTAGTTTGCTTCTTTGACCGATATACCATAATCTTCAAATTTGAAAGAAAATCAATCAAACAAGCTAATTGGGTAATGTTGTAGAAATCCACACGGTCGTGTGGAATTCCTACTTGCCCGTGTGGATCAACGTGGTGTGAAAAATGCACGGCTGTGCCTCAAAAATCCAAAAGTACACCGTTAAATTTCTTTTAACTTCGTTCTAAACATGCATAATCATTCTAATTGTAGAAACAAAGCATTATTCACCAGTTTCATGGATTAAAATCAAGAATGGACTAAGAAAACAAAAGATAGGGCTTATCGACGATGTTAAATGGGAAAAACTAGAATCAGCCCAAAAACCAAACAAAAATCCCTTTAAATCGGCACTACGAGGTCATGGAAAGGTGTGAGATTGCTCTCAGCTGACTGAAGAATGTGAGGATGAAAAACAACGGTCGTCCTTTTAAAAAAAACTCGCGCCTTTTGGCGATCTGTGCATCCACAAGGCCTTGCAGAAATTTCCCACGCCTATGCACCTCCAAAGTAGAGCTTTACAGGGGCAGATGTACACCCCTGTGGGCTCTCAGGAAAACCCTCACTATTTCTGAATGCTCTCGCGTGGGCATGTGGAAAGCACCCACGCCTGTGCGCCCGATCCATAGGGGCAGCCGCACGCCCTGTGGGCTCTCGGGAAAACCCTCACTATTTCTGAATGCTCTCGTACAGGCATGTGGAAAGTGCCCACACCGGTGCGCCCAATCTACAGGGGCAACCGCACGCCCCTGTGGCTCTACTGTCCAGGCGAGAAGAATCACTAAGTGTTTCACACGCCCGTGCGGAAATCCCGTATGGGCACGGACATTCGGTGGCCCAACTCACAGGGGCACACACATGCCAATGTGTCTTCCCAGGATAGAGAGAGCTCTTCTGCAGAGATCTGTACGGCCATGTGGAAAATACCCAAGCTTTTGCGTTTGTCACAGGTTCGCCCACAGGGGAAAGTCCATGCCCCTGTGTGCTTTCATGATAATTTTCCAAGTCTTCTGCAGGAAAACGCACGCCCGTGCAGAAATTACCCATGGGCATGTGAAAGTCAAGAGGTCGCTCAGAGGGGCGAGTCCACGCCCCTGTGCCTTCTCTGGATGAGCTCACAATACAAATCCACGGGCGTGCAGAAATTTCACATGCCCTTGCGTTTTCTCTGGATGCCTTAAAAACTCTGCAGCTGAAATTCCTGAACATGTTTACACACTCAGAGCTTGCCCTATTATGCTAACTATACCTATGAAAACATAAGAAACTAACTCAAACGACCAAAACTTTGCTAAATCCTCATAAAAACACAAGATGAAATGAAAACCCACAATAAAATCACAGCAAAAGCATCTAACAATCAAGACAACAACACTCAACACTTTATTCATGCAAACACTAAATTACTAACTAAGAAAACAGTAAACACGTGGGTTGCCTTCCAAGAAGCACTTGTTTTACATCACTAAGCTTGACGTACCTTGTGTTACCTCACGGGGGTTCATAGATGAAGGTTGCCCTCTTACCCATAGCTTGAAAGCATGAAAAGCAAAGCCTCTTGAAGGTAGAGGGGAAGTTATCAGGCTTAGGACCACCTAGCAATGGTGCATCCAATTTGTTCAGTTGACGCGCATCTCCACAAGCCTTGGAGCATTTACGGTGGCATCTCCTCGCCCTCTTCATCTTCTAGAGCACCTTCTTCAGGATCCCAGTAGTAGATGGTATTTCTTCAGTCGAACCAAGCATCATAACTTCTTTATTTTCAATCTCTTGGTCGAACAAACCATCGTATAGATCCAGGTTGAACATTTCATGCATGTATTTATCAATAATCTCATCAGTAGTGTGTCGGAAATACAAAGTATCATCAAAATCAAGAGAATGCCGCATGGCTTCAGCAAGGCGGTATGTGAGCTTATTATCTCCAACTCTCAATGTTAGCTCTCCGCCGTCCATGTCAATCAATGCTTTGGAAGTCCGCAAGAATGGCCTCCCAAGTATCAAAGGTACATCCGCATCCTCATCGATGTCTAGCACTACAAAGTCAACAGAAAAAATGTACTTGTCTACCTTGGCAAGCACGTTGACACATCCGAATATGCGTATAAACCGCAAGTGCACGGGTGTCGAAGTAATAATTACTCGGTGAGTCGGGTAGTCAAATCCACAGGGAACGGAAGTCTTAGTAATAACCACTTCTCAATTATCTAGTCGGAATCAATGAATATGATGAAGTGAACTAATTACAAAACAAGTATGCAAGAAATAAAGTAGAAGAGTCTCAATCACTAAGAATGAGGTATTCGGGCAATGATCCCCCTAAGATCTTCCTTGAAGCTCAAGATTCACTAAATACTCTAGAATCGAGTCTAATGAGTCGAGGTAATCCAACGATAACCAATTCTTGTCTCCAAGCAAAAGGCACTAGTCCCCTACAAGGTCCCGGTGGAGAAATCGACCAATCTCAACACCTCACACCCTATATGACCGTAATATGCTATAAGAAAACCTAAGAGTGAAACCGATTCCAAAATGTAGATCCAACCCTAATTCCCGGCGAAGGATCCTAACCCCCTACAAGGTCCCGGCGGAGAAATCGAGCAATCTCACGCCTCACACCAAATATGGTTGCAAAGAGAATATGGAATACGGAGATAGGGAAACACTCAATCGAAGGGGAAAGGGGACACTCCTCCATCTCAAGGCTCACCCTCTCAACCCTCTTTAATCTTGGAAATCTAACTCTAATGGAGATCTCTCACATCAAAGTATTAAATCATGCAATGTAAATCAACCACAAGGATTAACAACACTAGCAAGCAATTAAATCACAAGATTAAAAACTCAAGACAACTCGGATTAACTAGAAGCATTAAGAGAATCAATCCAAAATATAAATCTTAGGGTTCACATGCCCAAATACCCACTAGGGTTTAGCCCTCCATGGGCCTAGTTACAAAACAATAATGGATACAATGAAAAGCAATAAAACCCATAGAGAAAACCCCCTCGAATTCGCGCGGATTGGCCTTGATTGGTAGTTCTATGTCTTGAAGGGTTCCTCTCCCAAGCTAGGTCGCCAATGGCTCCCCAAGATGCTATGACGTCGAAAGAACCTATCAAAGTTGGTGAAGAACTCCCTCTCAATCGGCAAAGACCTTCTCCTCAAACCCTAGCCGCCTCTCTCTCAATGTCTATGCTCAAAGCTCCGCAAAAAGTCCCTTTAGAATCGGCAAAAAGGTGTATTTATAGCCTCACATCGTGTCTGTCACGTGCCGCCACGCGCCCGTGTGCATTTTCCACGCGCCCGCGTGGGCTGCAGGAATTTCCACGCGGGCGCGCGGAATTTGCGCGCTGGCGCGTGAACAGTAATTCCGCTACAGTGCTGCTACAGTAAGATTGCTACATTACTTCTGCTGCAGTGATTTCCACAAAACGCGATGATAAACATTCTCCTCTTAAGGCCACACGATTGGGCACACGATCATATGGTAGGCTATACGGCTTTTCCTTCATCAATGCGTCTTGAAAGGTCTTGAAATCTTTACAAAGGGGAGGAATGTGGAGACATGGCTGCCTTTGTGCCCTTCCATTAATAAATTGGCTTGCAAAACTATGGAAGTTGGCACACATCTCCTCATACACGAACTCCTCTTGTGTCTTCCAACTTGATTTGTTCAAGAACTCCCAATATTATGCCATGATAGCCTATCTTCGCTCCCTTTTGAATTCCCAATGCCTTCACAACCTATATGCATAAAAGAACACCCAATACACGAAATGAGACATAAACCGTATAAAATATGATGCTCAATCTATGTAAAACATGCATAAAAACATCTTCACTCAAGCACTTATCACACGTCTTCAATGATGCCCCTCGGATGTCTCACTATTCGGTCCGCCAATTGCAAAGTCATCCAAGTGGGCCTAGGCTCTCCTAAGTCTAGCTTCTGAAAGAAGGTGTATGGCATAACGTTGATACTCTTCCCTGAGTCTGCCAATGCCATTTCTTCACCCGAATTGCCAATGTTACACGGAATAATGAAGCTTTCTGGGTCTTCCTTCTTGTTCGGCATATTCTTTTCAAAATAGCCGAGCAAGAAGCATCTAGGATCACTGAAGCACTCTCCTCTAACTTCCTCATGTTAGTCAACAAGTCCTTTAAGAATTTTGCATACTTAGGCATTTGAGCTAATGCCTCAAAAAAGGGAATGTTGATGTGGAGTTACTTGAACTTAGGAACTTCTTGTACTGTTCATACCCTTGGTCATTCTTCAATCTAGAAGGATAAGGGATTCTTGGCTTGAAAGATGGGGGTGCCATCTCCTTCTCTTTGCTTGCTCCCTCCTCAACCTCTACAACCTCGGGTGTGTGTCCATTGGGCCTCTCACTCGGAAGCCTACTTTCAACCTCACGACCATTTCTCAAAGTGATCGCCTTCACATGCTCTCTAGGATTGGTCTCGGTATTACTTGGCAAGCTTCCTTATGGCCTTTCCAATAGAGACTTCGTAATCTGCACCACTTGATTTTCAAGATTGTGCAAAGAGGTGGTGTGGTTGCGAAGTGTAGCCTCAAGTGATTGAAACCTTGTATCTAACGATTGCATAAACCTAGTCAAGTCCTTTTCTAAATCGGTCATTCAGGTTTCCAAACCTCAAACTCGGTATTCCATGTTTGGGGCTTATTGTTGTTGGAAACCCGGTGGCCCCATGGCCTTTTGTGGACCTTGGTTGCTCCACAAAAAATTGGGATGATTCTTCTAACCCGGATTGTAGGTGTTTCTATATGGATTCTCTTTTTTCTTCATTGCATTACCCACAAAATCGACATTCTTAACCGAAAATGCATTACCAATAGAGATCGGACAATCGGAGGGAGCATGTCCTCCACCACATCCGGTGTAACTAGTCACGGCCGCCACTCTATTCGAAGTTAGAAGATCTAACTTCTTACTCAATGATTCCACTTGAGGGATCAATGAAATTACTGTATCTATCTTATAGAGGCCGGCCACCTTTTTCTTCTGCCTAGCATTGCATTGGTATTTAACCCCATTTCTTTAATTAGTTGATGGGCCTCGCCGGAGGTCTTTGATAAGTGTCTAAATGTACATATTTTAGTATATGTATTTACTGCATATAGCATGTATTTGTATAAGAATTGATGCCCGTTTTATGCTTAATCGTGTGTTATTTGTTTTGCAGGGCACGAAAACGCCATGGAGGACATGAAGATATGATTTGGGCGAAAAAGAGAAGAAAACCAGGTCGCGGTACTGTAGTGTATTTACTGCAGTCAAAGTACTATAGCTGGAGTACTGTAGCAGTGGTACTGCAACACTGACATTGTAGCAAGAGTACTATAGCTACCACTGTAGCACCTGGAGAGTTTCCAAGACAGAAATCGAATCATAGCATACGACCTCAATGCTGCCCGGTATAGAGCCCGGGATGATCACTGTAGCACAAAGGAAGTTGATTGATTAAAAGCATACTGGCTCAATGAGGTGCTCATTGAGCCAGTATGGATACTATTTGTAGTGCATTTGAGGATTTTTCTTGCCCCAAACAGTGTTAATGAGGAGCTCAATGAGGTCCTCATTGAGTCAGTATACCACCTCAATGAGGTCCTCATTGAGCGTGGGATTCTACCCGGGATTGAGGGATCTTGGCGTTGATGATGAGGGGTATAAAAGCCATTTTTGGGGAAAGAAAAGAGGGACTTTTTGGGGGAGACTTTGGGGAGTTCTTGGCATCCACCACTTGGGAGGAAGGAGAGAAATGAAGACATAATTTTCTTGGGAGATTTGGCTTGAAGCTTGGGAAGATCAAGGGCTTGAACTTCAAGGGGAAGCTTCATCATCAAGGGAGGAGAAGCATTCGGCACCTTTAGGGCTAGAAGAAGCATCATTCGGCCGGCATTCTCCCTCTTCTTCATCATTTGGACTAGGAAGTGCCATTTATGCATTTACTTCTTGATTTTGTTGTATTTGAGACATTTATTTGTATGAGGGCACACTAGACCCCTAAGGCCACCAGATATATGTGAACCTTGGGGATGAACTTAGGTTAAGTCCATCATTATTTCGTGATCTCCATGTACTTAATGCAATCATAGGAATATGACTAAGGAGAAATCCTTGCCATCATTTGTATGGGATTAGGGTTTGACTACCGACAAATTGGGGTTGAACTATTGTTGAGGTCCGTTTGCCTAAATCACCCATGTCATCTATTCTTATGCATCCGTACATCATGATGAATCCCTCTTGGGAATCCTCATCCCTAGGCCTATTCTTATCATTATTCCTCTTGTGATTTTCTTGCTTATTGTGGGGCTGCTATACTTGTATTCTTAATTACATTATTGTACGTACTAGAGTAAGAACATGTTTGAGTTGTAAGGTTAGAAAATAAGTGATGAAGGAGTAATAGGAGCTCCTTAGCCCCGTGGAATACTATGACCCCTGTGTCACTCACAGGGTATTACATGGCGATCCCGTACACTTGCGGGCACACAATCAATTTTTTGGGGCCGTTGCCGGGGACATTAAGGAATTCTAGGAAACTTCTAGCTTATTTCTCTAACCATTTGTCTTTTCTTTTTATTTCATATTTTCTTTTATCTTATTTCTTTTTTAGCTTAACTTTCTCTATCTTTATTGACTTTGCAAGGTACTGTGCATGACACATGCAAATCCATCAAACCTAGTTGCACCAACCAATGAAACTGAGGGAGGGTTAGTATGGCATATTTGGAATTTATACAAGGAAATGAGCAAGCTATGGTTGAGATCTGTAGTGATTGGTTACCACCTATACATCATTTAGCCTACATACAAGACAATTCGATGTGCACATTCAAACCTTGGGAAGGTACTATTACAGCAGCTGAAGATAATATTTGGAAAACTATGCTTCCAGATTTCATGAATTTCAGAAGAATTCCAACAAAAGAAGAAATCAGTATTCCTACTAAATTAACTACACTGGACATGGCAAAATTGCAAGCATACCAGTCGTCTCCGATAGCTGAACCCAGTAGAGACCAGGAGGAAGACACTGAGGATAGTGTACAACATGTATATGGAATCAATGAGAGTTCAGATCAAAGCTCAGGGTCTACAGAAGATGATGAACAAGAAAAAAGTGATATACTGCTAAAATAAAATCTGCGACCTTCAACTGAACACCTTGAACACCTTGAATACGCATTTAGAATTCAAAAAGTTATCTGAACACCTTGAATACGTATTTCTTAGGGAAGGAACTCAGCTTCCTGTCATCATTGCCGCAAACCTTACAGTTGATTAGAAGAGTTATTTGGTGAATGTCTTGAAAAAGCATAAGAACGCAATTGCCTGGAAGATAGCTGATATCAAGGGAATAAATCCTTCATTTTACACTCATAAAATCCTGATGGAGGATGATCATAAACCCTCAGCCTTACCACCAAGAAGATTAAATCCAAACATGAAAGAATTAGTAAGGGCTGAAGTCATCAAACTCCATGATGCAGGCATTATCTATCCAATCTCTGATAGTGAGTGGGTGAGCCCAGCGCAGGTTCTACCTAAAAAGGGAGGGATGACCGTCATTACCAATGAGAAGAATGAGTTAATTCCTACTCGAACAATCACCGGATGGCGTGTCTACATTGACCACAGAAAATTGAATGATGCCACCCGAAAGGACCATTTCCCACTACCATTTATTGATCAAATGCTTGAGAGGCTTGCTAGGCATTCATACTATTGTTTTCTGGATGGCGGTTCACCTTAGTTGCAATGATTGTATTCTTAAGTCTAGGAGAATTGTTAACGTTGAATGTTTTCATGCTCTAGTTCTTGCTTTAATTTTTAGGAATTTTTGCCCGATTTACACTTAGTGCACTACTCATTCTTTGAACTCTAGTAGAAACTCATGTTTGATGTTAAAGGGACTAGTTAGGTTTACTTCTTTTGCTATATTTTGAAAATAAAAAAATAGTTTTATTGTTTATTTGTGTTTGTTGGGTGGAAAGAGCTACTCACACAAGTCGGATACTAGTTATGCCCAAATGAGAGAAAGAGCTATCTCATAGGATGAGTGAAAGCTACCACTCGGGTAGAAAGAGCTACCACCTTGAAAATGTGAAAGCCACCTTAGCGGCCACTTTGGAAAGGGCTACCTTAGAGGATATGTGAAGCTACTACCATCTTTTAAAATTTTTATCACTTTTGTAGATAAATAAGTCCCTTGTACTTAGAACTTGGAGGAGTATAACTTGGGTTGTTTTGAGTGAGTTCACACACTTACACGAAATTCGGGTTTGTTGTCCTTTTTTATTCAAGTTTTTAGCTAGAGCATTGATTTTTCGTACTTAGTGTTGAAATTTTCCTTACTTGTAGAATACTTTCTTTGTATACCTCGGTGAACCTAAGGCCAAGCACTTTCAATATTTTCTTCATTGATGCACAGAATGTTTTAATGTTTGCTTGAGCACAAGCAAAAGCTTAAGTGTGGGGGACTTTGATAAGTGTTTGTGCGATATGAATGCGAAGCGTTCAGTCCTTATCTTGAGCATTACTTTTCTCAGGTTTTACATTAATATGTGTGTTTTTATTTTACTTTTATGCATGTATGGTTGTGAGGCCGAGTATGAAGAAAATAGGCCAATGTGGATCATAATGCACCTATTTCGGAGGAGATCTTGCTAAGGTTGAAAAGCGAAGACATAGGACAGGTGTGAGATGCTAGAGTGTGTGCCAACCTCCTTGCATTCGAGTGAGCACATCCATTTGGAGGGGCACAAAGGCAGTCACACTCGAGCATTCCGTATTATGCATATAAGAACAAGAGCTCCACCAACATATATATCATTGAAGAAGCAAGTGATTCACGATGTGAACGTTTGCCCGTTTCCGTTACCCCGATGAAAGAATGGAATTGGGAAGTTATTCAGGTCGAAGAATGTAGCAAGTACTGTAGCAGCACTGTTCACAGCCGACCGAGAACTCAGAGAAACAGAGAAACCACACGGCGTGCGGGAGTCGTCCACGCCCGTGCGGAAATTCCGCACGGGCGCGTATAGCATCCATGGCCGTGGAGTTGCCCGATTCCAGCCCTACTTAAAGCCGATTCAGCCCTGATTTTGGTATTCTTTTCTCCATCTTTTCCCCAACTTGCGAGAGGGCTTCGGCTAGGATTTTGGAGAGGTTCTACGGCTTTGACATCGCGCGTCATTTGGAAGAAGGTTATTGGGAGAGTTTTCGTCGGCATCGATCCGGCGGGGTGTATCCTAGGCCGAACAAAGGATTCCTTGACACAACCATCGAGGGGGTTTCTTTATGGATTCATTGCTTTTACATTCGATTTCTTCGATTGTACTTAGCTCCATGGAGAGCTAAACCCCTAGTGGGTACTTAGGTGATTGTGAACCCTAGGATGTATTCGTTTCATTGAACTTCTTTATTATGCTTTCAATAAATTGATGTTTATTGCGAGTTCCAACCTTGAATGCTTGATTGTATGAACATTTCCCCTAGAGTGACACTAGGGTTGAGAGTTCTTGTTGGTAACCTTATGAGTGAGTGACACACCACCAGCGTTAGATAAAGCTAGGTTGGAGAGGGTTGAGAGGGTGAGTCGAGAGGTACAGGAGCGTCCCCTTTCCCCTCCGATGTGGTAGATTCGACCTCCGTTCCTTGAGTTCTTTGCGGCCATAATAGAGTGAATGGTCTAAGGGATGAACCTCCGCTGGGGCTTAGTTGCAATGGAGTGAAGCGTTGAGGGGATCTTAGTATCTAGGGCTTAATTGTGGCTAGGGACCTTCCGCCTGGACCAAAGGGTTAGGTCTGTAATTAGGAAGCGATTTATCACTTGGAATCCCTAGAGCTCATTGCAACTTTATTCGAGTGCGAGGTTGAGAGGTTATTTAATCTCTCCTCCGGGACATGAATAGAGTTAGGAATAGTTGACCTTAGATTTGGGACTATGTATGTAAGGATTTCCACGACTCACCATTGCATTGATTAGGAAGCGTAATAGAGAGTTCTTGCACTTGAAGCGATTATCCTATGCGAAGCATCATCAGAGTATCACATCTTTATCGATTGGCTTACCTCCTTCTTACTTTTGCTCTCTTACTTGTTGCTTTTAATTGTTGAGAATTGAATAATTATCACACTCCTTATCATTGATCTTTCACATAGCTAAGAAACGAATTAAGTGTCTTTACTCCGTACTCCCTGTGGATTCCACCCCGCTCACCCGGGATTATTACTTCGACAAACCCGTGCACTTGCGGGATATACGCAAGGGGACCTTGTCAAGTTTTTGGCGCCGTTACTGGGGAGCTAGGCGTTTAAAGATACTTTGAACTTTGTTTTCTTAGCTATTTGACCACACATTCTAATTCATATCTTTTTATTCTATCATCGTTCTGATTGTTTTTTCTTTCTTTTTGGTGCAGCTCCAGGTTATGACCCGAGGGAATCCATCAATATTGATTGAAGGAGACCCTGAGCTTGAACGTACACTCAGAAGAAAAGGGAAAGAACCTGTGCAAGAACAGCATAATCTAGCTGATTTGGAAGTAGAAGGATCTGAAAACATGGCAGAACAAAATGAACAACAATGAACACTATCCGATTATGCCAGACCTTCAGTGTTGGGGACACAATCGAGTATTGTGTGTCCCCCAATTACAGCTCAGAACTTCCAGCTATAGCCGGCATTCATCCATATGCTGCAGCAGTCCGCACAATTCAACGGTTTCGCCGATGAGGATCCAAATAGTCAGATAGAGAGCTTCCTCGAGGTGTGCGACATGCTGAAGATAAATGGTGTGACGGATGATACCATCAAATGGAGAGCCTTCCCATTTTCCTTAAAGGGGAGAACAAAGCAGTGGCTACACTTATTGCTTAGAGCATCAATCACTACATGGGAGGAGATGGTAGAAGCTTTTCTAGCCCGTTATTTCCCTCCCGGAAAATCAACAAAGCTTAGGAATGAGATCTCATCCTTTGTGCAGTTGGAATTGGAGTCTCTATTTGAGACATGGGAAAGGTTAAAGGAACTCCTGCGAAAGTGTCCGCAACACGGATTCCCAGAGTGGATGATTGTTCAAACCTTCTACAATGGTTTGAACCCGAGTACAAGGCAACTCTTGGATGCGGCGGCAGGAGGTACCTTATGTAGCAAGACCCTCGATGAGGTTCGTCAATTGATTGAGGAAATGGGGTTAAATAGCTACCAGTGGAATGCTAGGGAGAAGAAAAAGATGGCCGGTCTCCATGAAATTGATGCGGTAACTTCATTGGCGGCCCAAGTAGAGAGTTTGAGTAAGAAGCTAGATCTTATAGCTTCGAATAGAGTTGCGGCCGTGACTAATTGCACCGGTTGTGGTGGAGGACATGCTCCCTCCGATTGCCCAATTGTCATTGGTGATGTTTCTTCAGTTGAGAACGTTGACTTTGTAGGTAATGGCATGAGACCTCAAGGAAACCCATACAGCAATACCTACAACTCAGGTTGGAAGAATCATCCAAATTTTTCATGGAGCAATCAAGGACCACAGAAGACCATGAGGCCATCGGGTTTACAACAACAGCAACAAGCCCCTCAAGTGGAAAATAGAATTTCAGGCTTGGAAACCCGAATGATGGATTTGGAGAAGCACTTGGCTAGATTTGTTCAATTGGCAAATAGAAGTTTTGAATCAGTCGAGGCTACACTTCGCAACCATATCGCCTCTTTGACCAATCTTGAAAATCAGGTGGGGCAAATTGCGAAGTCTCTCTCCGAAAGGCCACATGGAAGTTTACAAGGCAATACGGAAACCAATCCTAGAGAACATGTGAAGGCGATCACTTTGAGAAGTGGCCGTGAGGTTGAAGGGAGGCTTCTGAGGAAAAGCAGAAAGAACACGCACCCGAGGTTGTAGAGGTTGAGAAGGGAGTAAACAAAGAGAAAGAGATGTCACCCCCACCTTTCAAGCCAAGAATCCCTTATCCCTCTAGATTGAAGAATGACCAAGGGGATGAACAGTATAAGAAGTTCCTGAGTCTGTTCTAGCAACTCCACATCAATATTCCTTTTGTAGAGGCATTGGCTCAAATGCCTAAGTACGCGAAGTTCCTAAAAGGCTTATTGACCAACAAGAGGAAATTGGAGGAGAGTGCTTCAGTGGTGCTAGATGCTTCATGCTCGGTGGTGTTGCAAAAGAACATGCCGAATAAGAAGAAAGACCCAGGAAGCTTCATCATTCAGTGTAACATCGGCAACTTAGGTGAGCAAATGGCATTGGCGGATTCAGGGGCGAGCATCAACGTCATGCCATATACTTTCTTCCAAAAGCTAGGCTTGGGTGAGCCTAGGCCTACTCGGATGACTTTACAATTGGCGGACCGAATGGTACGACATCCGAGAGGCATCATTGAAGACGTGCTTGTCAAGGTGGACAAGTACATTTTTCTGGTTGACTTTGTAGTGCTAGATGTCGATGAGGATGCAGATGTACCCTTGATACTTGGGAGACCGTTCTTGCGGACTTCCAAAGCATTGATTGACATAGACGGCGGGGAGCTCAGATTGAGAATTGAAGACGATAAGCTCACATACCGCCTTGCTAAAGCCATGCGGCATTCTCTCGATTTTGATGATACTCTATACTTTCTAGACACTACTGATGAAATTGTTGATGAATATATGCAGGAAATGTTTAACCCGGATCCTTATGAAGGTTTGTTCGACCAAGAGGAGAGCAATGAAGAAGTAATGATGCTTGGTTCGACTGGAGAGGAAACATCTACCCCGGGGATCTTGAAGAAAGTGCTCCGAAAAATGAAGAGGGCTCGAAGACGTCAACGAAAACTGTTCCAAGACTGTTGGAGACGTAAAGGAGCCAAGGAAGTTGGACGAACCATTGCTAGGTGGTCCGAAGCCCGATAGTACACCCTCTACCCTCAAGAGACTTTGCTCATCATGCTTTTAAGCCATGGGTAAGAGGGCAACATTCATTCATGAACCCCCGTGAGGTAAGAAAGATACGTCAAGCTTAGTGACGTTAAACAAGCGCTTCTTGGGAGGCAACCAAAGTGTTACTGTTTTCTTACTTTTTAGTTTAGTTTGTTACATGAATAAACTGTTAAGTGTTGGTGTTTTAATGTTTAGATGTTTGTGCTGCAATTTTATTGTGGGATTTTCAAATTCATCGTGTGTTTTATGAAGAATTGGCAAAGGTTGGTCGTTTGAGTTCTATTTCATGTTTTTATATGGTAAATTTTGCATACTAGGGCAGGCTCTGAGTGTGTAAACATGTTCAGAATATTTCTGCAGAGCCTGCAGGTTTTTTCTAAGTCATCCAGAGAAAACAAACGGGCGTGTGGAATTTCCGCACGCCCGTGGATGTGTACTGTGAGCTCATCCAGAGAAGACACAGGGGCGTGCGGCTGCCCTTGTGGACGACCATGCGACTAGCGCACGCCCATGGGTAATTTTCGCACGGGCGTGTGAATTCCTGCAGAGTTGGGCAGATTTTCCCGAGAGCACACAGGGGCGTGGACTCGCCCCTGTGGGCGACCTTGTGAACCACACACGGGCGTGGGTAATTTCCGCACGCTCGTACGAATCTCTGTAGGATGTTCCCTCCATCCCGAGAAAACACAGGGGTGTGCGGCTGCCCCTATGAGTTGGGCATGTGAATGTCCACGCCCGTGTGGAATTCCCGCACGGGCGTGTGGATGACTTGATATTATTCTCGGATGTCCAGGGAAGCCACAGGGACGTGCGTCTGCCCCTATGGGTCTGGCACACGGGCATTGATATTTTCCACACACCCATGTGAGATCGTTCTAAGTCAGTGAGAGTTTCTTGAGAGTGCACAGGGGTGTGCGTACGCCCCTGTGGAGCTTTTGAAGTGAGGCACACGGGCGTGGGGAATTTCCACACGCCCGTGTGGATGCACAGAACGCCAAAAGTCGTGAGTTCTGTTTAAAAGAGGATGATTCCTCTCCCTCTTCACGCCTCTTTTTCACTTAAAAACACTCTCACAGTACTCTCTGAGTCCATAGCATCTGTTTGGTAGGATTTTAGCGAAGTTTTCCGGCCGGCTCTTCATTTTCTCACTCCTCCTCATTGATAAATCCTTTTTCATCATCTTCTTCGACAGTTCGTATTTTCTATCGATTAATCTGGTTAATAATGCTTCGTTTCTTCAATTAGAATGATAATTTATGTTTAGAACGAAGTTAGAAGTATTATTAAATTGTATTTTTGGATTGTTGATGCGTGGCCGTGCGGTTCTCACAACCATGTGGATTTCTGCAGCATTGTTTTATCAACTTGTTTTGATCAATTTCGTTTAAATTTTGCATATCATGGCACCTAGGTCAATGAAGCAAGTTGATAAGAGGCCACGTGAGTCATCCCCTGAGCCCAAGGGCATGCGATTTGCGATTCCCGAACATCAGGTCCGTTATGAGCGCTTGTCGAGACTCCGTTTCGGACAGACTCGATTTTTAGACACGACTATATTGCGGGAGCTTCAGCAGGGAGATGAGTTTGCCGATGAGATCGAGGATCTAGTTTCCGAAGGTGGTTGACGGCAGTTGCTGACGATTAGAGAGATAGCCATCTGAGAGTTTGTACTGGAGGTGCTATCCTCGTTTGAGTTTGATAGAGCGTATTCGAGCTTTAACAGTTTGGACACCATTTAGTTCAGAGTATTTGGACGACACTATAGCTTGAGCATTATACAGTTTTCCATCCTACTTAGCTTGTACGAGGAGACATTCACGGATACAAAGGAGTATGCACAGTTGCCTACTGATTATCCTGGAACATTGTGTTAAGATCCCCTTGCGTATATCCCGCAAGTGCATGGGTTTGTCGAAGTAATAATCCAGGGTGAGCGGGGTCGAATCTTCAGGGAGAAGGGAGTAAAGATTCTTAATTAGATTCTTAGCTATGTGGAGTATCAACAATGATAAGTGTGATAATGATTCAATTCTCAACAATTAAAATCAACAAGTAAGAGAGCAAAAGTAAGGAGGAGGTAAGGCAATCAATAAAGATGGGGTACTCAGATGATGCTTCACCTAGGATAATCACTTCAAGTGCAAGAACCCTCTATTATGCTTCCTAATCAATGCAATGGTGAGTCGTGGAAATCTTTACATACATAGTCCCAAATCTAAGGTTAACTATGCCTAACTCTATACATGTCCCGGAGGAGAAATCGAACAATCTCAACACCTCGCACTCGCATAAAGTTGCAATGAGCTCTAGGGATTCCATGTGATAAATCTCTTCCTAGATTTAGACCTAACCCTTTGGTCAAGGCGGAAGGTCCCTAGCCACAATTAAGCCCTAGATACTAAGATCACCTCAATGCTTCACTCCATTGCACGCGCAACTACGCCCCAGTGGAGGTTCATCCCTTAGACCATTCACTCTATTATGGCCGCAAAGAACTCGAGGAACGGAGATAGAATCTATCACGTCTGAGGGGAAAGGGGACGCTCCTGTACCTCTCGACTCACCCTCTCAATCCTCTCCAACCTAGCTTTGTCTAACGCTCGTGGTGTGTCACTCACTCACAAGGTTACCAAAAAGAACTCTCAACCCTAGTGTCACTCTAGGGGAAATGTTCATACAATCAAGCATTCAAGGATGGAACTCACAATAAACATCAATTTATTGGAAGCATAATAAAGAAGTTCAATGAAATGAATACATCCTAGGGTTCACAATCACCCAAGTACCCACTAGGGGTTTAGCTCTCCATGGAGCTAAGTACAATCAAAGAAATAGAATGTAAAAGCAATGAATCCATAAAGAAACCCCCTCGATGGTCGTGTCGATGGTCTTGTGGAAAGTCTTCTACTCGTCGTCCAAGGATTCCTTCGTCCGTTATAGGATACGCCTCGATCGAAGCTCCCCTACCAACCTTCTTCCTAATGGAATCATGATGTCAGAGCCGTAGAACCTCTCCAAACCCTTGGCCAATACCCCTCAAAACCCTAGCCGAAGCCCTCTCGCAAGTTGGGGAAAAGATGGAGAAAAGAATACCAAAATCGGGGCTGAATTGGCTTTAAATAGGGCTGGAATCGGGCAACTCCACGGGCGTGGACGATACACGCGCCCGTGCGGAATTTCCACACGAGTGTGGATAATTTCCACACGCCCGTGTGGATTCTCTGTTTCTCTGGTTTCTCGGCCGGCTATGAACAGTGCTGCTACACTACTTGCTATAGTGTTGCTATAGTGCTCTGCTACAGCTTCGACCTGAATAACTTCCCAATTCCATACTTTCATCGGGGTAACGCAAACGGGCACACGTTCATGTCGTGAATCACTTGCTTCTTCAATGATATATATGTTGGTGGGGCTCCTGTTCTTATATGCATAAGACGGAATGCTCGAGTGTGACTACCTTTGTGCCCCTCCAAATGGATGTGCTCACTCGAATGCGAGGAGGTTGACACACACTCTAGCATCTCACACCTGTCCTATGTCTTCGCGTTAGAACCTTAGCAAGATCACCTCCAAAATAGGTGCATTATGATCCACATTGGCCTATGTCCTTCATACTCAGCCTCACAACCATACCTGCATAAAAGTAGCATAAAAACACACATATTAATGTAAAAACCTGAGAAAAGTAATGCTCAACATAAAGAATGAATGCTTTGCATTCATATCACACAAGCACTTATCAAACTCCCCCACACTTAAGCTTTTGCTTATCCTCAAGCAAACATTAAAACATTCTGTGCATCAATGAAGAAAATATTGAAAGTGCTTGGCCTTAGGTTCACCGAGGCATACAAAGAAAGTATTCTACAAGTAAGGAAAATTTCAACACTAAATACGAAAAATCAATGCTCTAGCTAAAAACTTGAATCAAAAAGGACAACAAACCCGAATTTCGTGTAAGTGTGTGAACTCACTCAAAACAACCCAAGTTATACTCCTCAAAGTTCTAAGTACAAGGTACTTATTTATCTATAATAGTGATAAAAATTTTAAAAGATGGCAGAAGCTTCACACATCCTCTAAGGTAGCCCTTTCCATCGCGGCCGCTAAGGTGGCTTTCACACTTTCAAGGTGGTAGCTCTTTCTACCCGAGTGGTAGCTTTCACTCATCCTATGAGATAGCTCTTTCTCTCATTAGGGCATAACTAGTATCCGACTTGTGAGAGTAGCTTCATAATTCATAGGTGGTAGCTCTTTCCACCCAACAAACACAAATAAACAATAAAACTATTTTGTTCCTTCTTTTCATTTCCCAGTTTATTTTTTTTTATTTTATTTTTATTTTTTATTTTTTATTTTTTTAGCAAAAGAAATAAACCTAACTAGTCCCTTTAACATCAAACATGAGTTTCTAGTAGAGTTCAAAGAGTGAGTAGTGCACTAAGTGTAAATCGGGCAAAAATTCCTAAAAAATCAAGCAAGAACTAGAGCATGAAAACATTCAATGTTAACAATTCTCCTAGACTTAAGAATACAAACATTGCAACTAAGGTGAACCGCCATTGGCTATGTGAGCATATAACAATCAAGAACAATAGAAAAGATGTGTGCACTATGAAACTCCCCCCCACACTTAATTTGTACATTGTCCTCAATGTACTCATGCAAGCTCACTCAAAATATATCATTCAAAAATAGATGTGGGAGAATCAATCAAAACAATACTCCCCTGACTCCTAGTGTTGCGTTTGATGAAGAAAATTCCATGGCAGTAGTGTTCCAATGGGTTGTAAAGCTCACACGGTCAAGTGCTGAAGCACCTTGACCGTGCCCATGACTAAGTCTCAATTTCCAGGAAGACAAGACCATCTGCACGCATACACGAGGGGGTTCAGTGAAGCTCAAAAACAAAAATAACTCGAGTGTATAAAAGATGAAACAATGAATACAACTCGATAATGCAAAATAACATAAACTTAGAAGGAAAATCCTTTCTGAGTGAACAAGTCTGAAAACAAGAAAATAAGATAAAGTAAAATGCATGAAAGTAAAAGAAAGGTCAAGTGTCAGAGTCACTCTCGGGCTCCGCTGCTGCTGCTGCTGAAGTGGAAGCATATAGTGGGTCCTCCGGTGCTTGGGTCGAGGAGGGAGGTGCTGGAGAAACTGATGGGGCCTGAAGAGTCCTCGGCTACATGACAAATGATGAGGCAACGTCTTGCTCTAGGATCTGCTGTAATATGTCGAAACGTGCCATGAACTCTGTGTACTTAGTAGCCTGCGTAGCCCTAGTCTCGGCAACCTTGGCTCGGACCACTCCTATAGCATTCTCGAGCCTCTCAAAGTGATCATTGGCTCGAGATGGTGAAAACATAGGTACTTGGGGTGGTTCCTCGGCCGCTGGAGGTGCCTCGGTCTCCTTCGATGCGGGCTGAGGCTCGAGGGCGGGCTGAGATGCTCTGACGTCATCACCTTCATTCTCAGCTATCTCTGGGGCTGGTAGGACTAACGCAAAAACCCCTGTCCGAACCCTGCGGACTATGCCCATTAACCGTATCGTCTCTAGACCCAGGGGAGCGGGTACACTCATCTTCTTGGCCCCGCGAATCGAATCCAAGAGAACCATGCCCAGCACTAATCTCGTAATGTAAGGGCCCGAGAAGATCACTCCAAGTCTAGCATACTATCCCTGATGTCTGATGTAATTAGCCAAGATGTGCTCTAAGTGGATCGGTACGCACTCTACCATCGAGTAAAAGTACAGCAACTCCTAACGGCAGAAGACACCAGTACTATCGCCACAGCCATTCATCGACCTACTCATGATGGAGTGCAAATATCTGTAGGCAGGTCGGGAAAGGCACCTGGCCTTGGACACCCCCAGCTCATACTGACCTTGACTACATAGCACTCTGTAAGCTCTCTGCGGGGTCAAGGTTCCAGGATAATCAGTAGGCAACTGTGCATACTCCTCTGTATCTGTGAATGCCTCCTCGTATAAGCCAAGTAGTACGGAAAACTGCGTAATGCTCAAGCTATGGTGGCGTCCAAACACTCTGAACTGAATGGTGCCCAAACTATCGAAGCTCGTATACGCTATATCAAACTCGAACAAGGAGAGCATCTCCAGTACAAACTCTCGGATGGCTGGCTCTCTAATCGTCAACCACTGTCGCCAACCATCATCTCAAACAAGGTCCTCAACCAGGAATCGAGTCTGTCTGAAGTGGAGTCTCGATAAGCGCTCATAACGGACCTGATGTTCGGGAATCGTAAATCGCATACCCTCGGGCTAAGAGGATGACTCACGTGGCCTCTTATCAGCTTGCTTCTTTGACCCAAGTGCCATGATCTGCCAAATTTAAACAAAATTAGTCAAACAAGTTGATAAAACAATATTGCAGAAATCCACACGGTCATGTGGAATTTCCGCACGCCTGTGTGGATTTACGGGGCGTGAGAACCGCACGGCCAGGCATCAATAATCCAAAAATACAACTTAATAATATCTCTAACTTCGTTCTAAACATAAATCATTGTTCCAATTTAAGAAATGAAGCATTATTAACCAGATTAATCAATAGAAATCATGAATTGATAAAGAAGATGATGAAAAAGGATTTGCCGGAAAACATTGCTAAAATCCCACCAAACTGGCGCAATGGACTAGGAGAGTATTGTGAGAGTGTTTTCAAGTGAAAAAAGAGTCGTGAAAAGGGAGAGAAATCATCCTCTTTTAAACAAAACTCGTGACTTTTGACTTAGAATGATTTCCAAACTGTTGAAGCTCGCATACGCTCTATCAAACTCGAACGAGGAGAGCACCTCCAGTGCAAACTCTCGGATAGCTGGCTCTCTAATCGTCAACAACTGCCGCCAACCACCATTTGAAACAAGGTCCTCAACCTCATCAGTGAACTCATCTCACTGATGCATCCACACAGGCGTGTGAAAATTCCCCACTCCCGTGCGCCTCACTTCAAAAACTCCACAGGGACGTACGCACGCCCCTGTACGTTCTCGAGAAAAACTCTCACTGACTTAGAATGATATCACACGGGCGTGCAGAAAATATCCACGCCCGTGCGCCAGACCCACAGGGGCAGATGCACGCCCTGTGGCTTCCCTGGACATCCGAGAAAGATATCAAGTCTTCCAAACGCCCGTGCGGAAATTTCCCACGGGCGTGGACATTCACATGCCCAATTCACAGGGACAGCCGCACGCCCCTGTGTTTTCTCGGGATGGAGGGAGCAACCTGTAGAGTTTCGCACGGGCGTGCGGAAATTACCCACGCCCGTGTGTGGTTCACAAGGTCACCCACAGGGGCGAGTCCACGCCCCTGTGTGCTCTGGGGAAAATCTGTCCAACTCTGTAGGAAGGCACACGCTCGTGCGGAAATTACCCACGGGCGTGCGCCAGTCGCATGGTCGTAAACAGGGGACAGCCGCATGCCCTCGTGCCCTCTCGGATGAGTTCACGGCACACATCCACAGGGCGTGCGGAAATTCCCCACGCTCGTGTGTTTTTCCCCGGATGACTTAGAAAAAACCTGCGAGCTCTGCGAAATATTCGAACATGTTGACACACTCGAGGCACGCCCTATTATGCAAAAATTTACGGATAAAAAAACACAAAAGCAGAACTCAAACGACCAAACTTTGCCAATTCGCAACAAAACACACAATGAATTCTTTTTAAAAACCCACAATAAAATCGCAGCACAAGCACTCAAAAATTGAAACACCAACACTTAACAATTTATTCATGCAAACAAACTAAACTAAAAGGTACGAAAACAGTAAACACTTGGGTTGACTCCCAAGAAGCGCTTGTTTAACATCACTAAGCTTGACATATCTTTCTTACCTCACGGGGGTTCATGAATGAAGGTTGCCCTCTTACCCATAACTTGAAAGCATGATGAGCAAAGTCTCTTGAGGGTAGAGAGTGTACTATCGGGCTTCGGACAACCTAGCAATCGTTCGTCCAACTTCCTTTGCTCATGTACGTCTCCAACAGTCTTGGGGCATTTTCGGTGGCGTCTCCTAGCCCTCTTCAAGATCCCCGGGGTAGATGTTTCCTCTCTATTCGAACCAAGCATCATTACTTCTTCATTGCTCTCCTCTTGGTCAAACAAACCTTCATACGGATCCGGGTTGAACATTTCCTGTATATATTCATCAACAATCTCATCAGTAGTGTCTAGAAAATACAAAGTGTCATCAAAATTGAGAGAATGCCGCATGGCTTCAGCAAGGCGGTAAGTGATCTTATCGTCTCCGACTCTCAATGTGAGCTCTCGGCCGTCCATGTCAATCAATGCTTTGGAAGTCCGCAAAAACAGTCTTCCAAGTATCAAGGGTACATCAGCATCCTCATCGACATCTAGCACTACGAAGTCAACCGGAAAAATGTACTTGTCCACCTTGACAAGCACGTCTTCAATGATGCCTCTCGGATGTCGTACCGTTCAGTCCGCCAATTGTAAAGTCATCCGAGTAGGCCTAGGCTCACCCAAGCCTAGCTTTTGGAATAAAGTATATGGCATGACGTTGATGCACGCCCCTGAATCTGCCAATGCCATTTCCTCACCTAAGTTACCGATGTTACACGGAATGATGAAGCTTCCCGGGTATTTCTTCTTGTTCGGCATGTTCTTTTGCAACACCGCCGAGCATGAAGCATCAAGCACCACTGAAGCACTCTCCTCCAATTTCCCCTTGTTGGTCAATAGGTCTTTCAGGAACTTCGCATACTTAGGCATTTGAGCCAAAGCCTCAACAAAAGGAATGTTGATGTGGAGTTGCTTGAATAAACTCAAGAACTTCTTATACTGTTCATCCACTTGGTCATTCTTCAATCTAGAGGGATAAGGGATTCTTGGCTTGAAAGGTGGGGGTGCCACCTCTTTCTCTTTGTTTGCTCCCTTCTCAACCTCTACAACCTCGGGTGCGTGTTCTTTCGGCTTCTCACTCGGAAGCCTCCCTTCAACCTCACGACCGCTTCTCAAAGCGATCGCCTTCACATGTTCTCTCGGGTTTGTTTTTGATTGATATATGCTCACATAGCCAATGGCGGTTCACCTTAGTTGCAATGATTGATTTTTAAGTCTAGGAGAATTATTAACATTGAATGTTTTCATGCTCTAGTTCTTGCTTGAATTTTTAGGAATTTTTGCCCGATTTACACTTAGTGCACTACTCACTCTTTGAACTCTACTGGAAACTTATGTTTGATGTTAAAGGGACTAATTAGGTTTATTTCTTTTGCTAGCTAAAATTTTTTTAAAAATAAAAAATAAAAATAAAATGAAAAGAAGGAACAAAATAGTTTTATTGTTTATTTGTGTTTGTTGGGCGGAAAGAGCTACCACCTATGAAGTATGAAGCTACTCTCACAAGTCGGATACTAGTTATGCCCTAATGAGAGAAAGAGCTATCTCATAGGATGAGTGAAAGCTACCACTCTTATAGAAAGAGCTACCACATCGAAAGTGTGAAAGCCACCTTAGCGGCCGCTTTGGAAAGGGCTATCTTAGAGGATGTGTGAAGCTACTACCATTGTTTAAAATTTTTATCACTTTTGTAGATAAATAAGTCCCTCGTACTTAGAACTTTGAGGAGTATAACTTGGGTTGTTTTGAGTGATCTCACCAAGCAACACAGAAACCAACCCGAGAGAACATGTGAAGGCGATCGCTTTGAGAAGCGGTCGTGAGGTTGAAGGGAGGCTTCCGAGTGAGAAGCCGAAAGAACACGCACCCGTGGTTGTAGAGGTTGAGAACGGAGCAAACAAAGAGAAAGAAGTGGCACCCCCATCTTTCAAGCCAATAATTCCTTATCCCTCTAGATTGAAGAATGACCAAGTGGATGAACAGTATAAGAAGTTCCTGAGTTTGTTCAAGCAACTTAACATCAACATTCCTTTTGTTGAGGCTTTGGCTCAAATGCCTAAGTATGCGAAGTTCCTGAAAGACCTACTGACCAACAAGAGGAAATTGGAGGAGAGTGCTTCAGTGGTGCTTGATGCTTCATGCTCGGCGGTGTTGCAAAAGAACATGCCGAACAAGAAGAAATACCCGGGAAGCTTCATCATTCCGTGTAACATCGGTAACTTAGGTGAGGAAATGGCATTGGCAGATTCAGGGGCGTGCATCAACGTCATGCCATATACTTTATTCCAAAAGCTAGGCTTGGGTGAGCCTAGGCCTACTCGGATGACTTTACAATTGCCGGACCGAACGGTACGACATCCGATAGGCATCATTAAAGACGTGCTTGTCAAGGTGGACAAGTACATTTTTCCGGTTGACTTCATAGTGCTAGATGTCGATGAGGATGCTGATGTACCCTTGATACTTGGAAGACCATTTTTGCGGACTTCCAAAGCATTGATTGACATGGACGGCGGAGAGCTCACATTGAGAGTCGGAGACGATAAGCTCACTTCCCGCCTTGCTGAAGCCATGCGACATTCTCTCGACTTTGATGACACTTTGTATTTTCTAGACACTACTGATGAGATTGTTGATGAATATATACAGGAAATGTTCAACCCGGATCCATATGAAGGTTTGTTTGACCAAGAGGAGAGCAATGAAGAAGTAATGATGCTTGGTTCGAATGGAGAGGAAACACTTACCCCGGGGATCTTGAAGAAGGTGCTCCGGAAAATGAAGAGGGCTATTAGACGCCACCGAAAATGCCCCAAGACTGTTGGAGACATACATGAGCCAAGGAAGATGGACGAACGATTACTTCGTGGTCCGAAGCCCGATAGTACAACCTTCATTCATGAACCCCCGTGAGGTAAGAAAGATACGTCAAGCTTAGTGACATTAAACAAGTGCTTCTTGGGAGGCAACCCAAGTGTTTACTGTTTTCATACCTTTTAGTTTAGTTTGTTTGCATGAATAAACTATTAAGTGTTGGTGTTTTAATGTTTAGATGCTTGTGCTGCAATTTTATTGTGAGTTTTTCAAATTCATCATGTTTTTTATGAAGAATTGGCGAAGTTTAGTCGTTTGAGTTCTATTTTGTGTTTTTATCTGGTAAATTTTGCATAATAGTTCAGGCTCTAAGTGTGTCAACATGTTCAGAATATTTTTGCAGAGCCTGCAGGTTTTTCTAAGTCATCCAGAGAAAACACACAGGCGTGGGAAATTTCTGCACGCCCGTGGATGTGTACTGTGAACTCATCCAAAGAGGGCACAAGGGCGTGCGACTGCCCTGTGGACGACCATGCGACTGGCGCACGCCCGTGGGTAATTTCCGCACGGGTGTGTGCCTTCCTGCAGAGTTGGGCAGATTTTCCCGAGAGCACACAGGGGCGTGGACTTGCCCCTGTGGGTGACCTTGTGAACACACACGGGCGTGGGTAATTTCCGCACGCCCGTGCGAAACTCTGCAGGTTGCTCCCTCCATCCTGACAAAACACAGAGGCGTGCGGCTGCCCATGTGAATTGGGCTTGTGAATGTCCACGTCCGTGGGGAATTTCCGCACGGGCGTGTGGAAGACTTGATATCTTTCTCAGATGTCCAGGGAAGCCACAGGGGCGTGCGTCTGGCCCTGTGGGTCTAGCGCACGGGCGTGGATATTTTCCGCACGCCCGTGTGATATCATTCTAAGTCAGTGAGAATTTTTCCCGAGAACGCACAGGGCCGTGCTTACGCCCCTGTGGAGTTTTTGAAGTGAGGCGCACGGGCGTGGGGAATTTCCACACGCCCGTGTGGATGCACAGAACGTCAAAGGTCGCGAGTTCTGTTTAAAAGAGGATGATTTATCTCCCTCTTCACGAATCCTTTTTCACTTGAAAACACTCTCACAATACTCTCCTAGTCCATTGCGCCAGTTTGGTGGGATTTTAGCAAAGTTTTCCGGCCGACTCTTCATTTACTCACTTTTCCTCGTCGGTAAATCCTTTTTCATCGTCTTCTTCGTCAATTCATTATTTTTATTGATTAATCTAGTTAATAATGCTTCGTTTCTTCAATTCTAACAATGATTTAAGTTTAGAACGAAGTTAGAGATATTATTGAGTTGTATTTTTGGATTGTTGATGCCTGGCCGTGCGGTTCTCAAGCCCCGTGAATGCACACGGGCGTGCGGAAATTCCACACGACCGTGTGAATTTCTGCAATATTGTTTTATCAATTTGTTTGAATAATTTTGTTTAAATTTGGCAGATCATGGCACCTGGGTCAAAGAAGCAAGCTGATAAGAGGCCACGTGAGTCATCCTCTGAGCCCGAGGGCATGCGATTTGCGATTCCCGAACATCAGGTCCGTTATGAGCGCTTATCGAGACTCCACTTCGGACAGACTCGATTCCTGGACACGACTATACTACGAGATCTTCAGCAGGGAGATGAGTTCGCTGATGAGGTTGAGGACCTTGTTTCAGATGGTGGTTGGCGGCAGTTGTTGACGATTAGAGAGCCAGCCATCCGAGAGTTTGCACTGGAGGTGCTCTCCTCGTTCGAGTTTGATAGAGTGTATGCGAGCTTCAACAGTTTGGGCACCATTCAATTCAGAGTGTTTGGACGCCACCATAGCTTGAGCATTACGCAGTTTTCCATACTACTTGGCTTACACGAGGAGCATTCACAGATACAGAAGAGTATGTACAGTTGCCTACTGAATAATATATTAAGTGTTGGTGTCTTGATTTTTAGATGCTTGTGCTGAGATTTTCTTATGGGCTTTGAGTATTCATCGTGTGTTTTCATGTGCAATTGGCGAAGTTTGGTCGTTTGAGCTCTATTTTCATGTTTTTCACTGGCAAAATTTGCATAATAGGGCAGGCTCTGAGTGTGTAAACATGTTTAGAGATTTTTTGCAGAGCTTGCAGACTTTTCTAAGGCATCCAGAAAAAACACACGGGCATGTCGAATTTTCGCACGCCTGTGGATTTGCACTGTGAGCTCATCCAGAGAAGGCACAGGAGCGTGCGGCACCCTTGTGAATGACCATGCGACTGTCACACGGCCGTGGGAAATTTCCGCATGGGCGTGTGAATCCTTGTAGAGTTGGGCAGATTATCTCAAGAGCACACAGGGGCGTGGACTCGCCCCTGTGGGCGACCTTGTGAAAACTGCACAGGCGTGGGTAATTTCCACACGCCATGCAAACTCTGCAGAGGAGTTCTCTCCATCCAGAAAAGATACAGGGGCGTGTGGCTGCCCCTGCGAGTTGGGCATGTAAATGTCCACGCCCGTGCGGAATTTCCACACGGGCATGTAGAACACTTAGTATTTTTCTCGAATGTCCAGAGAAGCCACAGGGGTGTGCGGCTGCCCCTGTGGGTCAGGCGGACGGGCGTGGGTATTTTCCGCACACCCGTGCAAGAGCAGTGAGAGTCGATGAGTGTTTTCCCAAGGGCGCACAGGGGTGTGTGTACGCTCCTGTGGCTCTCTTGTAATGAGGCGCACGGGCGTGGGCAATTTTCACATGCCCGTGTGGGGTCGTGAGTTCTTTTTAAAGAAGAATAGTATCTCTCCCTCTTCACCTCCTCTATTCATCTGAAAACACACTCACATCATTCTCCGATTTCATAGCGCTAATTTGGTAGAATTTTTTACGAGGTTTTCAGGCCGGTTCTTCATTTTCTCATCCCATCTCGTCGGTAAGCCCTATTTATTATTTTCTTCGCCTATTCATGGTTTCCATCGATTAATCTGTTTAATAATGCTTTGTTTCTTCAATCAGAAAGATGATTTATGTTTAGAACGAAGTTAGAAGTATTTTTAAGTTGTATTTTTGGATTTTTGAAGTGCGGCCGTGCTGTTTTCATACCCCGTGGATTTACACGGGCGTGCGGAAATTCCACACGACCGTGTGGATTTCTGCAGGATTATTTTATCAACTTGTTTGATCGATTTCGTTTCAAATTTTGCAGATTATGGCACCTCGGTCGAAGAAGCAAGCTGATAAGAGGCCGCGTGAGTCATCCCCTGAACCTAAGGGCATGAGTTTCGCGATTCCAGAGCATCAAGTTCACTATGAGCGCTTGTTGAGACTCCGGTTCGGACTGACTCGATTCCTGGACACAAGTATACTGAGAGATCTACAGCAAGGAGATGAGTTCACTGATGACGTTGAGGATATCGTTTCAGCAGGTGGTTGGCGGCAGTTATTGATGATTAGAGAGCCAGTCATCCGAGAGTTTGCACTGGAGGTGGTATCATTATTCGAGTTTAATAGATCTTACCCGAACTTTGACAGTTTGGATACTATTCAGTTTAGAGCACCTGGACACCACCATAGCTTGAGTGTCACTCAGTTTTCAGTTCTGCTTGGCTTGTATGAGGAGGCATTCACAGACACTGAGGAGTACACTCAGTTATTTACTGATTACCCTGGAGCCTTGACCCCATAGAGAGCCTACAGATTACTATGTGGTCAGGGTCAGTACGAGCCGGGGATGTCCAAGGCTACGTGCCTTTCTCGACCTTTATACCGATATTTACATGCCATCATGAGTAGGTCGGTGAATGGCCGTGGTGATAGCACTAGTGTTTTGAGCCAGCATGAGCTTCTATACTTGTACTCGATGGTGCAGGGTGTACCGATTGACTTAGGACACATCATGGCAGAGTACATCAGATATCGGGGGCATTATGCTAGACTGCAAGCGATCTTCTCGGGCCACTACATTATGAGATTAGTGCTGAGCATGGGTCTCTTGGCTTTGATTCGTGGGGCTAAGAAGACGAGTATACCTACCCCTCTGAGTTTAGAGACACTGAGATTGATGGGCATGATCCGCAGAGTTTGGATAGGGGTTTATACTTTAGTACTACTAGCTCCAGAGATAGCTGAGGATGAGGGTGATCATACTGAGGCTTCCCAGCCTGCCCCCGAGCCTCAGCCAGCACTGATGGAGACTGAGGCACCTCCGACGGCAGAGGACACATCCCCCGTGCGTATGTTTTCACCATCTCGGGCCCATGATCGCTTTGAGAGGCTTGAGAATGTGGTGGGAGTGATATGGGCAGAGGTGGCTGAGGCTCGAGCAGAGATTACCGAGATTAGGGTTATGCAGGTCACTCATTACACAGAGTTCATGGCACGTTTCGACGTATTACAACAGATCTTAGAGCGAGACGTCGCCTCATCATTTGTCTTACGTCCGAGGACTCCTCAGGCTTCCTCGGCACCTCTAGCATCTCCATCGTCTACCCCGGCACCGGTGGACCCACCATGTGCGTCTTCACCAACAGCAGCACCGGAGCCTGAGGGCGACACCGACACTTGACTTTACTTTATTTTGCTTTTATGCATTTCATTTTTGACATGTTCACTAAGAAAGGATTCTCCTTTTGAGTTTATTTTCATTTTGCATCTCAAGTTGTATTCATTGTCTATCTTTTATATATACTCGAGTTGTTTTTGTTTTTATTGAGCTTCACTAAACCCTCTCGTGTATGTGTGCAGATGGTCTTGTCATCATGGGAATTGAGACTTAGTCATGGGCACGGCCAAGGTGCTTAGGTACTTGGCCGTGTGAGCTTCACAACCCATCGGAACACTACTCCCATGGAATTAGCTTCATCAAACGCAACACTAGGAGTCAGGGGAGTATTGCTTTGATTGCTTCTCTGACATTTGCTTTTGAATGATATACATTTTGAATGAGCTTGCATGTGTACATTGGGGACAATGTACATCTTAAGTGTTGGGGGAGTTTCATAGTGCACACATCTTTTTCTATTGTTCTTGATTGATATATGCTCACATAGCCAATGGCGGTTCACCCTAGTTGCAATGATTGTATTCTTAAGTTTAGGAGAATTTTTAACATTGAATATTTTCATGCTCTAGTTTTGCTTAAATTTGTACGAATTTTTGCCCGATTTACAATCAGTGCACTATTCACTCTTTAAACTCTTTTGGAAATTCATGTTCGATGTGAAAGGGACTAGTTGTAGTTGTTTCTTGTATTAAATTCTAAAAAAAAAAAGGTTTTTTTGTTTATTTGTGCTTGTTGGGTGGAAAGAGCTAACACCTATGTAGTATGAAGCTACTCTCATAAGTCGGATACTAGCTATGCCCTAATAAGAGAAAGAGCTATCTCATAGGATGAGTGAAAGCTACTACTCCGGTAGAAAGAGCTACAACCTCGAAAGTGTGATAGCTTCCTTAGCGGCCGCTTTGGAAAAGGCTACCTTAGAGGATGTGTGAAGCTACTACCATCTTTGAAATTGTTGTCAATTTTGTAGATGAATAAGTCCCTTATACTTAGAACTTTGAGGAGTATACCTTGGGTTGTTTTGAGTGAGTTCACACACGTACATGATTTCGGGTTTGTTGTCCTTTTTGATTCAAGTTTTTAGCTAAAGCTTTGATCTTTCATATTTAGTGTTGAAATTTCCCTTACTTGTAAAATGCTTTCTTTGTATACTTTGGTGAACCTAAGGCCAAGCACTTTCAATATTTTATTCATTGATGCACAGAATGTTTAATTTTTCCTTGAGGACAACCAAAAGCTTAAGTGTGGGGGAGTTCGATAAGTGCTTGTGCGATATGAATGCGAAGCGTTCATTCCTTTATGTTGAGCATTACTTTTCTCAGGTTTTTACACTAATATGTTTGTTTTTATGTTACTTTCATGCAGGTAGGATTGTGAGGCAGATTATGAAGGAAAGAAGCCAATGTGGATCATAATGCACCGATTTTGGAGGAAATCTTGCTAAGGTTCAAATGAGAAGACATAGGTCAGGTGTGAGATGCTAGAGTGTGTGCCAACCTCCTCGTATTCTAACTGGCACATCCATTTGGAGGGGCACAAGGGCAGTCACACTCGAGCATTCCGACGTATGCACATAGAACAAGAGCTCCACCAACTTGTCTATCATTGAAGAAGCAAGTGCCCGTTTGCGTTACCCCAATGAAAGTATGGATTCGGGAAGCTATTCAGGCTGGATACTGTAGCAGAGCACTGCAACAAAAATGTAGCAAAGTACTGTAGCAGCAATGTTCACAGCTGGCCGAGAAAATAGGAATTCAGAGAATCCACACGGGCATGTGGAAATTATACACACCTGTGTGGAAATTCCACATGGGCGTGTGTAAAATCCACAGGCCCATGTGGTCGCCCGATTCCAGCCCTATTTAAAACCGATTCAGCCCAGATTTCAGTATTCTTTTCTCCATCTTTCACCCAACTTGAGAGAAGGCTTCGGCTAGGGTTTTGAGGGGTATTGGCTATGGTTTTGGAGAGGTTCTACGGCTCCGACATTGCGCATCATTTGGAAGAAAGTTATTAGGAAAGCTTTCGTCGGCACTGACCCGGCGAGGGGTATCCTACGCCGGACAAAGGATCCCTTGCGATGAGTAGAGGACTCTCCATAAGACAATAGACATGACCATCGAGGGGGTTTTCTATGGATTTCATTGCTTTTACATTCTATTTCTTTGATTGTACTTAGCTCCATAGAGAGCTAAACCCCTAGTCGGTACTTGGGTATTTGTGAACCCTAGGATGTATTTGTTTCATTGAATCTCTTTATTATGCTTTCAATTAATTGATGTTTATTGTGAGTTCCAACCTTGAATGCTTGATTGTATGAACATTTCCCCTAGAGTGACACTAGGGTTGAGAGTTCTCGTTGGTAACCTTGTGAGTTAGTGACAAACCACGAGCGTTAGACAAATCTTGGTTGGAGAGGGTTAAGAGGGTGAGTCGAGAGGTACAGGAACGTTCCCTTTCCCCTCCAACGTGATAGATTCTACCTCCGTTCCTCGAGTTCTTTGCGGCCATAATAGAGTGAATGGTCTAAGGGATGAACTTCCGCTGGGGCTTAGTTGCGCGTGCAAGGGAGTGAAGCGTTGAGGTGATCTTAGTATCTAGGGCTTAATCATGGTTAGGGATCTTCCACCTAGACCAAAGGGTTAGGTCTATAATTAGGAAGAGATTTATCACTTGGAATCCCTAGAGCTCATTACAACTCTATGCGTGTGCGAGGTTGAGAGGTTATCTAATTTCTCCTCTGGGACATGTATAGAGTTAGGGATAGTTGACCTTATATTTGGGACTATGTAATTAAGGATTTCCATGACTCACCATTGCATTGATTAGGAAGCATAATAGAGGGTTCTTGAAACAATTATCCTAGGTGGAGCATTATCTGAGTACCCCATGTTTATTGATTGCCTTACCTCCTCCTTTACCGTGCTCTCTTACTTGTGCTTTTACTTTTGAGAATTGAATCATTGTCACAATTATCACTACTGATCTTTTACATAGCTAAGAAGCGAATTAAGTGTTTTTATTCCCTACTCCCTGTGGATTCAATACCCGCTCACCCGGGATTATTACTTTGACAAACCCGTGCACTTACGGGATATACGCAAGGGGATCTTGTCAGAAACCAAGGCAATCCATATAGCAACATCTACAATTCGGGTTGGAAGAGCCACATGAATCTTTCATGGAGTAATCAAGGGCTACAAAAATCCATGGCACCAACCGGTTTCCAACAACAACAACTAGAAGACATGGAAAACTGAGTTTTAGGGTTGGAAAATCTTATGACCAATCTAGAGAAGGCTTTAACCAAGTTCATCCAATCATCGGATACAAGATTTCAATTGGTTGAAGCCACACTTCGCAATCACACTTCGTAACCACACAACATCATTGCACGACATGGACAATCAAGTGGGACAAATTGCAAAGTCTCTATGGGAGAGACGTCAAGGGAGTTTACCTAGTAACACCGAAATCAATCCAAGAGAACATGTGAAGGCGATCAGTTTGAGAAGTGGTCATGATCTTGAAGGCAGAACTCCTAGTGAGAAGACCAATATAGAAGCACCTGAGGTCATACAGGTTGAGGAGAGAACTAAGGGAAAGGAGGTGGCACCACCACCTTAAAAGCCAATAATCACTTATCCTTCAAGATTCAAGAATGACCAAAATGATGAATAGTACAAGAAGTTTTTGGGTCTATTCAAGCAATTGCACATCAACATCCTATTTGTGGAGGAGTTGTCTCAAATGCCTCGGTACGCAAAGTTTCTCAAGGACCTCTTGACCAACAAGAGGAAGTTGAAGGTGAGTGTATCCGTGATCTTAGATTCTACTTTTTCGGCGATCTTGCAAAAGAATATTCCAAACATGAAGAAAGACACTGGAAGCTTCATCATTCCGTGCAACATTGGTAACATGGGTGAAGAAAAGGCATTAGCAGATTCAGGGGCTAGCATCAACGTCATACCTTATACATTCTTCATAAAACTAGGCTTGGGAGAGCCTAGGCCCACTCGGATGACATTATAATTGGCGGACCGAACGGTGAGACATCCGAGGGGCATAATCGAAGACGTACTTGTGAAGGTTGACAAGTACATATTTTCTATGGATTTTGTAGTGTTGGATGTTGATGAGGATGTCAATGTTACACTGATACTTAGGAGTCGTTCTTGCATTCTTCTGATATGACCAAATATGCGTATAAACCATAAGTGCATAGGTGTCGAAGTAATAAACCCAGCTGGGTGGGTATCATATCCATAGGGAATAGTGAATAGAAACACAACGATTACTACCTAACTATGATGAGAATAAATCGATGGTATGATGAATGAGACTGATATAAAAAGAGATAAAAGAAATAAGAGAGAGAAGCACAATAATTGAGAGGAAAAAAGCAATCGATGTAAATAGGGTACTCCGATATTGTTCCGCCTAGGAATATTGCTTCAAGTGCAAAACCAACTATTATGCTTCATAACTAATGCATTAATGAGTCATGGAGAACCTAAGATACATGGTCCCAAATCTAAGGTCAACCATGCCTAACTCTATACATGTCCCGGAGGAGAAATTGAACAATCTCTCAACCTCACACTCGTATAGAATCGCAATGAGTTCTAGAGATTCCAAATGATAAACCCTATTCCTATCTGTAGACCTAACCCTTTGGTCAAGGTGGAAGGTCCCTAGTCACAATTAAGCCCTAGGTGCTAAAATCACTTCAAACTTCACTCCGTTGGCTCTGCAACTAAGGCCCAGTGGAAGGTCATCCCTTAGCCCATCCGCTCTACTATAACTACAAAGAACTTGAGCAAATGGAGATAGGATGAATCAAATCGAAGGGGAAAGGGGATGCTCCGCTTTTTCTCGACTCACTCTCTCAACCCTCTACAATCTTGCTTTGTCTAACCCTCATGGCATGTCACCCATCCACAAAGGTTACCAATATAGACTCTTAACCCAAGTGTCACTCAAAGGGAGAAATCATTCAACACGCATTCAAGATTGGAACTCAATTAAAACATCAATTAAGGAAAGCATAATAAAAGATTTAAAGAAACAATAGCATCCTAGGGTTCACAAATCTAAGTACCCTCTAGGGGGTTTAGCTCTCAATGGAGCTAGTTACAATCAACAATGAAATCGAATGTAAAAATAAGTAATCTATAGTAAAACACCCTCGGTGTTCATGTCGATGGTCTTGTGGAGTGGCATTGTCCTCTCCAAAGGTCGCCTTGTCAAGCCTAGGGCACACCTTGCTGAATCGGTGTCGATGAAAGCTCCCCCAATAACTTTCTTCCAAGTGGAGCGCGGTGTTGAAGCTGGAGAACCACTCCAAAAGCATTTCCAAAAACCCTCTAAACCCTAGCTGCCATCCTCTCTCAAGTTGGAAAAAGATGGAGAAAAAAATGCTGAAATCAGGGCTGAAATCGGCCATAAATAGGGTTGGAATCGGGCATCCACACAGGCCTATGGATGTTCCACAAGCCCCATAGAATTTCCACACGCCCGTGTGGACTCTCTGGAATTCTGATTTTTGGCAAACTGTGCACAGTAAATGTTACAACAAATTGCTTCAGTGATTTGCTACAGTAACTATCTGCGGTGTCACCTGCCAAAAAACACTCCCAGATCCACTTTTCATCGAGGCAACATAAGTTGGCACACGTTTATGCCGTAGATTGCGTCACTTCTTTAATAAACGGGTTCATTGGTGAAGATCTTGCTATCATTGCACAAGTTGAGATATGCAAATGTGACTACTTTCGTGCCCCTCCAACTCATTGTAATGGCTTGAGTATATGGAGGTGGGCACACATTCACGTATCTTAGAGCCCTACTTGTGCCTTTGCATTTGTTGCTTCTAAGATTCCACTAAATAGTGTGTTTATGATCTACTTTTGGCTTCTTTTATTAATACTTAGCTTCACAACGCTACATGCGCAAAAGAACACAAATACACATGTATCAACACTTAAACCTGCTAAAAGTAATGCTCATCATAAGGAAAGAACACTTCGCATTATTATCACACAAGCACTTATCAACTTCCAAGGCTCTTATCAACATGGACAGCGAAGAGTTAACTTTATGAGTTGGGGATGACAAGATTACATATCGTCTAGCTGAAGCTATGAGACATTCTCTAGACTTTGACGATACTCTTTATTTTCTTGGCACAACCGATGAACTAATAGATGAATATGTGTAGGAAATGATGAATCTGGGCCCATATAAAGGGGTGCTAGATCAAGGAGTGGAGAATGAAGTTGTCTTGATGCTTTGTCTAGAAGAGAATATGCAACCTACCCCGGAGATGATGAAGAGTGTGCTTAAAAAGATGAAGCATGTAAGGAGATGTCACAAGAAATGCCGCAAGGCTAATGGGGATATGCAAGAATAGAGTAAGGATGACGAACACTTGTGAGGTAACAACTTTCATAACTCCTCCTCTACCTTCAAAAGATTATATTCATCATACTTTCAGGTTATGGGTAACAGGAAAACCTTCATCTAAGTGACATTAAACAAGCGTTTCTTGGTAGGAAACCCAGCCCACGCGGGCACATGGAAAATCTACATGGGCGCGTGGGGGCACGTGACAGACGCGGTCTAAGGCCTATAAATAGCTGTTTTGCCCTATTCTTTCTCATCTTTTGTGCGGCTCTTGAGGAGTGAGATGGCTAGGGTTTAGAGAGAAGGTCTTTGCGGCTTGGGAGGCACTTTATCACCAACTTTAATCGATTCCTCCTCCGTCATAGCATCAAGGAAGCCACTGGTGAACCTAGCTTCAGAGATGGTCCTTCAAGACGTTGAAGCTCTCCATCAAGGCCATCAGTTCATATATAAGGGTGTTTATTTCTATGGTTTTAATTTACTTTCATTCATTGATGGTGTGTTTTGTATGTTGCTCCATGGAAAACTAAAACCCTAGAGGGTATTTGGGCTTGTGAACCCTAGGATTCTCATCTTATGTGGATTTGCTTTGTGTTTCTATTTAATTCAAGTTTGATTAAGTTTCATTCTTGATTGTTTAATGCTTGCTTGCCTTATTGATCTTGTAGCTATTTGGTTTGCATGATTTGTTGCCTTGGTGGGAGAGAGATGTCCATTAGGGTTAGAATCTCAAGATTGAAGAGGGTTGAGAGGGTGAGTCATAAGATAGTGAAGTATCCGCTTTCCCTTCCGATTGGTGTATTCTATCTCCATTCCCTAGACTCTATGCAACAATAATTGGTGGGAGGCGTGAGATTGTTTGATTTCTCTGCTATGACCTTGTAGGGGGTTAGGATCCTTCGCTGGGAATTAGGGTTGGATCAATCTTTAGGAATCAATTACACCTTTCAAAATCCCTAGAGTGCTTTGCGGTCATATGTGGTGTGAGGTGTTGAGATTGAGCGATTTCTCCACCGGAACCTCGTAGGGGGCTAGTATCGGTGATCTGGAGACAGATCCGATTATATTTGGATTTCCATGACTTAACTTACTCATCATAGAAACACTTTGCATATCTAATACCTAATACCAGAATCCTAGGATGATCATTGTCCGAATGCCCTAATTTTACTGATTGAGATCTTCCTCTATTTTACACTTGCATATTCATCTCCGGTATTCATTTCTTCTCACATTAGATCACCACACTATCCCATTATCATTAGGCTAGAGAACAGAGGAGAAGTTAGTACTAGTAGCCCTCTTCTCTGTGGATTTGACTACTCGACTCACCGGGTAATTATTTCTTCGACACTCATGCACTTGCGGTTTACACGCATATTCGGATGTGTCATGCTCCCTTGTGGAGTCACACGAGCCTGGATAATTTCCACATACTTGTGTGAATGTACAAAATTTAAAAGGCCCTAATTTTATTTTATAAATCTTTTGCGCCTTCTTATTTTTACACTTCTCCACACCAAAAGAATGCCTCCCGACTTCACACCATTTTTTTAAAGAGACTTCACTCTAGTTTTCCGGCAAATTTCAAGGTTTTCATCTTCATCTTGTTGGTAAACCCTCATTCTCTCTTTTCTTTCCGTACTTGATTTTATTCGATTAAACTTGTGAATGTGCTTTGTTTCTATGCTAAAGTGGTTATTGCATGTTTAAAATGAGTGTAGAAATGAATTTGATGTATTTTCATGGATTTTTGCATAGTGGCCGTGCGGCTTTCACGTCCCTTGGATCCAAACGGGCATGTGGAATTTCCACACGGCCGTGTGGATTTCTGTAGTGTTGTTTTATGAGTTTAACTGATCGCTTTTCTTTATAAAACTTGCAGATATGGCTTCTAGAACAAAGAAAGTGGCCGAAAAACATCCTCGTGAGCCGTCTCCGGAGCTAGAGAGTATAGAGTTCGCTATTCCAGAGCACCAGGCTCTGTTTGAGCGATTATCGAAGCTCAAGTTCTGTTAGACACAATTCTCAGACTTGAGCTCGCTTAGGGAGGTATAGTTGGCTGATGACATGGCCGATAAGGTTGAGCAGTTTCTTATTGTAGGTAGTTGGCGTAGATTGCTATCTATTCATGAGCCTGCTATTCGTTTGCTAACGTTGGAGGTTTTAGCATCATTTGTGTTTGATTGATCATATTCTCGATTCGACTGTAGTGACACCTTACAATTCTGAGCATTTGGACACCATTACAGTATGAATGTCACGCAATTTTCGGTCAGGCTTGGGTTCTACAATGAGGACTTTACTGCCATAGAGGAGTATGATCGTTTACCCACAGACTACCCCGTAGCTTGACACCGCAGTGCGCATACAGAGCGCTGTGCGAAAAGGGACAGTGTGAGCCCAGGGTACTAAAAGCTACTTGTTTATCTCGGTCGAGCTACAGATACATTTACGCCATCCTGAGCATATCAGTGAATGGCCGTGGCGATAGTACCAGAGTTTTGAGTAGACATGAGCTTCTATACTTATACTCTATGATACAGAGTGAGTTGTTGCATCTGGGACACGTTATGGCCGAGTATTTGAGACATCTGGGGCAGTATGCGAGAGTGGGGGTAATTTTCTCAGGCCCATATATCACTAGACTTATCATGGGGATGGGTCTTCTGGATGCTATCGAGGGGTCAAGAAGACGATAGTTACAGACACCCCTCGAGCCCTAGAGACCATGCGCATGATGGACATGATCAGAAGATATAGAGATGGGGAGTATGTGCTGAAATATGCCCCCCACGAGCCGAGTTGAGGTCGAGGGAGTTGCAGCGAGGCGGTCTCATCTGTTCTCGAGCCACGGGGAGGTGCATATGGAGGCCGAGGGAATAACTTGCGAGCCTAGGAGCCACCTTAAGTTCGGATCTTCTCACTAACTCGAGCCCATGATTATTTTTGAGATCGCGAGAGTGCGGTAGGGGTCCTCTAGTGCGATTTAGGGCGAGGGTTAGCGCGCTACCAGCGAGTGAACCACCACGGAGTTCTGACACGCCTTGACATCTTACAACAGATTCTCGAGCGAGACACGACATCACCCTTTGTTATGAGACCAAGGATCCCTCAGGTATCTCCAGCACCACCATCACCGATGCTGACACCGATAGATCCACCGGCATAACCAGTGAGTACCAATAGCGGTGACGAAAGATGACTGTACGATAACAGCGACGCTTGAGACATCTTTAGTTTCCTTTGTTTTTTATTTCTCGTATTTTACTTCTGTATTATATTTTAGACTTGTACTACTCTGAAAGGATCCTCCTTCTGACTTTAACTTTTATTTTCATTGTTACGAGTTGTATTTCATTTTCATATCTTTATATACTGGAGTTTATTTTATTTTTATTGAGCTTCACTGAACCCCCTTGTGTATACGTGCAGATGGTCTTTTGAGCATGGAATTTGAGGACTAGTCATGGACATGGTCAAGGTGGTATTCACATGACCGTGTGTGCTCCATAACCCATTGGAACTCAACTCTCAAGGAAAATAGCTCCATCAAATGTACGATTAGGAATTTAGGGGAGTATTGTTTCAATTACCGACCTTTACATGTAATCTTAAGTGTTATACTTTTTTTATTGTGCTTACATGCGTACATTTAGGGGTAATGTACATCTTAAGTGTTGTGGAGGGAGTTCACATTACACATGTACATTACACATGTTTTGACAGATTATATACTCCACAGAGCCAATGGCGGTTCACCTTAGTTGCAATGTCCGTATTCTTAAGTCTAGGAGAATTTTTAACATTGACTATTTTCATGCTCTAGTTTTTACTAGAATTTCTAGGAATTTTTGCCCGATTGACACTTGTTGCACTGCTCACTCTTGAAACATTTTGGAAACTCAAGTTTGATGTTTAAGGGACTAATTAGTTTTGTGTCTTGAGTTAATTTTAAAAAAAACTAATTGGAAAAAGAAAGAAAAAAAATGGTTGTTGTGGTTGTGCATGTGGGGTGGAAAGAGCTACCACCTATGAAGTATAAATATACTCTCATAAGTCGGATACTAGTTATACCCTAATGAGAGAAAGTGTTATCTCATGGGATGAGTGAAAGCTACTACCCCGGTAGAAAGAGCTACCACCTCGAAAGTTTGAAAACCACCTTAGCGACCGCTTCGGAAAGGGCTACCTTAGAGGATGTGTGAAGCTACTACTATCTCTTTGCTTTGTCTTGTGCATAAATAAGTCCCCTATGCTTAGAACTTTGTGGAGTATAGGTTTCGTCGACTTGAGTGAGTCTACACACACTCACACAATTTGAGGTGTGTTGTCTTTTTTAATTCTAGTTTTTAGTTAGAGTATGGACTTTTCATATTTAGTGTTGAAATTCTCCTTACTTGTAGAATACTTTCCTTGCATGCTTTGGTGAACCTAAGGCCAAGCACATTCAATATTTCCTTCTTCTTTACTTCAATGTTTTATTTAAGCTTGAGAACAAGAAAAAGCTTAAGTGTGGGAGAGTTTGATAAGTGCCTGTGTATTATTAATACGAAGTATTCTTTTCTTATGATGGGCATTACTTTTCGCAGATTTTATTGCTAATGCATGTGAATTTGCGTTCTTTTATGCACGTAGGGTTATGGAGAAAAAAATATAGAAGAAAAGAAGCCAAAAGTAGATTGCGAGTGCACTTGGTTGATGAAATCTTTGGAGTGAGCAAAATGTGAAGACACAAGTTGTGCTCAAAGGACATGTGAGTGTGTGCCAACCTACGTGGTGTTCAAGGAAATATGTAAATTGGAGGGGCATAAAGGTAGTCACACTCATGTGTTCCAACTTGTGCAAAGCTAGAAAGATTGTTATCAAATGTGCTTTTATTTGAAGATGCAACGCAACCTACAACGTAGACTTGTGCCCATTTATGTTGCCTCAATGAAAAGTGTGCATTCGGGGAGTATTTTTGGCGGAGTACTATAGCAGATTAATGTAGCAAATTCTTTGCGGCGGTTTATAGTAGTAATTCTTGTTCACAGGTGCAAAAAAATTGATTTCCTAGAGATTTCACACAGCGTGTGGAAATTTCACATGCCCGTGTGGATGCCCGATTCTAGCCCTATTTAAGTCACAATTTCAGCTGATTTCAAAAATCCTCTTTTCCATCTTTTTGGCTATCTTTTTCTCCACCTTTGGAGCGCCCAGTGGCTAGGGTTTTGGAGAGTCTTTCGGTAGGTTTTGGAGGGTTTTGCGGCCTTTGGCATCACATTTCCTTTGGAATAGGGTTATTGGGGGAGCTTTTGTCGGCACCGATCCAGTGAGGTGTGTCCAAGACTTGACGAGGGGACCTTTGGAGAAGACGCGGCTGTTCCACAAGACCATTGACACGAATACCAAGGTGGTTTTATTCATGGATTGCATATTTTTAATTTTGATTTCATTACTGATTATATTTTGCTCCATGAAGGGCTAAACCCCTAGTAGGTACTTAGGGCTTGTAAACCCTCGGATGATATTGTTTCTTTGATCTCTTATTATGCTTTCATTAATTGATATTTTAATTTAGTTTCAATCTTGAATGCTTGTTGAGTTGATTCTTCCTATGAGTGACACTAGGGTTGAGAATATTTTGGTAATCCTTGTGGATGAGTGACGCACCATGAGGGTTAGACAATGCTAGATTGTAGAGGGTTGAGTGGTGATAAGTGCTTGTGTGATAAGAATGCGAAGTGTTCTTTCCTTATGATGAGCATTACTATTATCAGGTTTTAACACTAATACTTGTGCATTTGTGTTACTTTTCATGCATATAGGGTTGTGAAGCATAATGTTAAAGAAAGAAGCCAAACATGAAGACATAAGTCGGGTACAAGATGTCAGAATGTGTGCCAACCTCAATGTATTCAAGCTAGCATAATGGTTTGGAGGGGCACAAAAGCAGTCACATTCAAGTATCCCGGCTTGTGCATTGATAACAAGATCTTCACCAATGAGGCCGGCTATTGAGAAAAACAAAGCGATCTACGATGTGAATGTGTGTCCATTGACGTTACCTCGATGAAAACATGGATTCAGGAGTGTTTTGGGCTGGTATTGCAGCAAGTATTGTTCACAGCAAGCTGAAAAGGAGAATTCCAACACGGGCGTGTAGAAATTATCAACACTCGTGCGGAAATTCCACAGGCCCATGTGGCAAATCTACAGGGGCATGTCGATGCCCGATTCCAGCCCTGTTTAATCCGCGATTCAGCCCCGATTTCAGCATTATTTTCTCCATTCTTTACCAAACTTGAGAGGGGCCTGTGGCAAGGGTTTTGAGAGTTATTGGAAGGGTTTTTAGAGAGGTTTTTTGGCTTCGACATCGCGCTCCATTTGGAAGAAGGTTATTGGGAAAGCTTTCATCGGCACCGATCCGGCGAGAGGTATCCTAGGCCGAACAAGGGGACCTTTGGAGGAGACAAGGCTTCTCCATAAGACCATCGTCATGACTATCTAGGGGGTTTCTAATGGATTACTTGTTTTTACATTCGATTTGATTGTTGATTGTAACTAGCTCCATGGAGAGCTAAACCCCTACTGGGTTCATGGATTTGTGAACCCTAGGATGTATTTGTTTCAATAAACCTTCTATTATGCTTTCATTAATTGATGTTTTATTTGAGTTCCAATCTTGAATCCTCCTTTAGAGTGACATTAGGGTTGAGAGTTCACCTTGGTAACCCTTGTGAGTGAGTGACACACCAAAAGAGTTACACAAAGCTAGATTGGAGAGGGTTAAGAGGGTGAGTCGAGAGGTAGCAGAGAGTCCTCTTTTCCCTCTTGTGTGATTTATCCTACCTTCATTTCCTTGAGTTTTTTGCTGTCATAGTAGAGTGAATGGGCTAAGAGATGATCTTCCACTGGGGCTTAGTTGCAGAGGCAACAGAGTGAAGCGTTGAAGTGATTTTAGCACCTAGGGCATAGTTGTGACTAGGGACCTCTCACTTGTACCAAAGTGTTAGGTCTATTTCTAGGAAGAGGTTTTATCACTTGGAATCCCTAGAACTCCATGCTATTCTATCCGAGTGTGAGGTGTTGAGATTGTTCGGTTTCTCCTCCGGGACATGGTATAGAGTTAGTCACGGTTGACCTTTGATTTGGGACCGTGTATTGAAGGATTTCCAAGACTCATTAATGCATTAGTTGGAAGGCATAATAGTCGGTTTTGCACTTGAAAGCGATTGTCCTAGGCGGAACAATATCCGAGTACCGCATTTATATATGAACCCGCATCCAAGAAGCAAAGCCATGATGGGGGGCATCTTTGAAGGAGGTCTTTGAATCTCTCATATGCTTGAATAATGTTTCCAACTCTCCTTGCTTTAACGTTGAAATTTGTTGCCTTACCTTCACCGCTTTGCTAGGAGTAAAGTATCTTCCCAAAAAATTTGAACCATATCTTTCCTTGTTTAGATTGATCCGATGGTATGTATGTGAGCCACCGTTATGCTCCATCTCTCAAGCTGAATGGGAATAGTCACGATCGGATCACGTCGATACATCACCCCATTTGACTTAAAAGTAGAACAGATTTGGAGAAAACAGGAAAGATGATCATGAACGTCTTCATTCGCAAGACCATTAAATTCGAATGAATTATGGACCATGCCGATGGTGCTTGCCTTGGTTTCAAAATTTCTTGTGGCGGTGGATGGCGCTTGAACACTGAATTCTTCGCCCGTGAACTGTGGCCTTCATATTTAGATAAGGTACGTCTTTCCTCGGCTAAGATTATAGATTCTCTATCCTCAATTTCAATATTTCATTCACTTGAGCCTTCACTCACTTCTCTTAATCTTCAATGCAAGGTCCTTTCAATTTCACTGTCCGGTGTGACTAGGTTTGATGCATTCGCTCAAAAAGAAATAAGACAAATGAAAAGACAAAATAAAAGAAAAGAAAAATGGTTAGAGCAATAAGCTAGAAGTTTCCTAGAATTCCTTAATGTCCCTGGCAACGGCGCCAAAAACATGATTGCTCGCCCGCAAGTGTTCGAGATCGCCAAGTAATACCCTGTGAGTGACACAGGGGTCGTATTCAACGGCGATAAGGAGCTCCTATTACTCTTCCATCACCTATTATCTAACCTTACAATTTAAGAATCTTTTACTACTCTAACAAGTGTAATAATATAAACAACTTGCAAGAATAAATAGTACAGTTAACACAGGAGGTCACAAGAGCAACAATGAGATATAGAGGCCTAGGGATGAGGATCCCCTTGAGGGGTCATCATGATATATGGATGCGCAGTAAAAAGCAAAGGCGGTGGTGATTTATACTGAAGGATCTCAAGATTGGTCCAATCCCAATTTCTCGGCGACCGAACCCTAATCCCATACAAATGTCAATAAGGATCTCTCCCTAATCATATTCCTACGATCGCAATAGGTGTAGGGAAATCCCGCTATAAGGACACACAAACCCTAAGTCTATCCTTAAGATTCGGAGGGGCTACCGACATCCAATTTCTCGGCATGTCGATCTAAGAATACCCCTTCTAGCTCATTGATGATCTAGTACATGTAAGTAGGTCACATCTACATGTACAACTCAACAAAGAACTAAGGATTTCTCTATTTTATAGTTCTAGATATGAAGAATAATGAGCCAAGACATAAATCAGCCCAATGCATTTCAAATAAAAGATTAGCATCCAAAATACATGATGAACCCCCCAAGGTTCACCTACATCTGGTGGCCTTGGGGGTCTAGTGTCTCATCATACAAACAAGTATAACAAACTCAATAAAAAAACAAGAAACAAATGCATAAGTGGCACTCCCTAGTTCGAATGATGATGAAGAAGAGCAATGTTGGCTAAATGACAGTTCCTTTAGCCCAATGAATGCCGAATGCTCCTCCTCCCTTGGTGATGAAGCTCTCTCCTTCAAGTTCAAGCTCTTGATCACCTCCAAGCCTCAAGCCAAGCTCTCCCCGGATGATGTCTTTGTTTTTCCTCCTTCTTCCTCCCAAGTGTTGTCTACCAGTTCCAAGAGAATCCTCCAAATGCTCTCTTATACCCCTCCAAGCATAACTTTCTGTATAGAGGCTGTATGTGGCTCAAAATGAGACTCAAAATTCCTCCAAAAGCCATCCATAATAGGTCAATGAGGAGGTCAATGATGGAGTCTATGAGGAGGTCAACGATGGCCTCATTGAGGCACTATGAACCAAGCAAAAATCAATCCCGGGGTCAATCATGGCCTCATTGAGGCAGTATGCCTTCAAACAAATACTTCTCTTTTCTAGCTACAATGTTCATCCCGGGGTCAATCATGGCCTCATTGAGGCAGTATGCCTTCAAACAAATACTTTTTCTTCTCTAGGTAAAAGCGTTCATCACTGGGTCGATCACGGGCGAGCATTGAGGCCGTATGTCCTAGATCAATTCCTGCCTTGAAAATCATCCAGGTGCTATAGTGGTTGCTATAGTGATCTTGCTACAGTGCCACTGCTACAAAACAAGCTACAGTAATTTGCTATAGTGAATACACTACATTACCGTGACCTAGTTTTCTTCTCTTTTTCCACACAAATCGTATCTCCGTATCTTCCATGGCATTTTCATGCCCTGCGAAGCAAATAATACCCGATTAAGCATAAAACGGGCATCAATCCTTATAAAGTACATGCAAATAATAACAAATACATATACTAAAATATGTATGATTGATTCCCATAAGTGTACGGGATAGTCAAGTAATAACACGTGAGCGACACAAGGGTCATATTCCATGGGGCCAAGGAAGTATTATTACTCATTCCTCATCTATTATCTAGCCTACAATTCTTAGTAAGAAGAACAAATGAAATAAAAATAAACTAAGCTAACCAAATTCTATGGTCATGTAACTAGCATCACGGATGTAAACAAACACGGGAGTATCAAGCATAAGAAGGGAGTGTTTAGACAAGGAATCCACCTAGGATTATTGTTGAGGCCCCAAACTAAGATGGTTTAAAGATGCGTTGATGATAGTTGAGACCTAGAGACCTCGAGAGTAGATTAGCCCCAATCTCCCGGTGACTAACCCCACGATCCCACTCACGAATGTCAATCGGAATCTCTTCCGGATCAACACACCTATAATCGCATTAAGTTCTACGAGTTCTCTAATAGGAGTGAACCTACTCTTCTTCGGCATAAACCTAGCAATGGAGGGCTACCAACACCCAGATCTCTCGGGTGTGTCGGCACAAGTATCCCCTTTCAATCTTTCCTGGATCTAGTACACGTGAGTAGGTCACATCTATGCATACAACTCATAATAGAATCATGGATTTCTCCATACATGTAATTCTAAGCATCAAGGCAAGAAAGATTGAATCTCAAACAACTATCAAATTAAATGAAGAATAACATCCCAAGTTCTTACACAAAGATAAACCCTAGGATTCATCCAAATTAAAACACAACAATAAGTTAATCCCTCATGATAAGGGATGCTTATACAACATATAAGAAAGACAATAACTTAAAAGAAATAATGAAAACCCCCTCTAAGTCATGATCCCCTTGAATGGATGAAGCTTCAAATGGTGATGCAACGGTGGCTTAGATCTTCACTCCAACTCCTTCCCCTTTGCTCCTCTCTCTCTAGGTGATAATGTGTGCTTGTTTCCCACAAGGATCATTCTTTGGAAGATGGCCGAAAGGCCCCAAGGAGAGTGGTGGCAGCAGCTAAGCGGCCAAGGAAAAGTCCCCTCTTTTACGGCGTAGAACTCGGTATTTATACTCTCCAAAAGCATCACGGGCCATATGGGGGCCGTATAACACTCAAAACCTAAATTTTTTTGCTTCATAAAAGGGTGTATCACGGAGTACATACAGGGGTTCATACGACCTCCATGTGGGCTATATGGGGGCCGCATGAAGTGCAGGCAGATAGCTTCAAACCGTCCCTCTACTACAGTGTTGCTACAGTAGCTCGGCTATAGTACTTTAGGACTGCTTTCTTCTTCTTTTCGCCTAAATGATATCATCGTGTTGTCCATGGTTTTCTTGTGCTCTACAAAACAAATAGTACACTTATTAATGTACATTCAGACACATATAGGAAAATACATGCAAAGTGTAAAAGATACATATAGGAAAATACCTACATTTAGACACTTATTAATGTACATTCAGACACTTATCATATTCCAACACTGTTTTGCATCAGAATTATTCTCTTTTCATTCCTGTTGGTCCAAATCCCAATTATTTGCACATTTAGCAAACATACTTCAAATCGGTTTATCATAAAAATATGCTAAAATGATAAGTAAAACACATAATAGCGTAAATAAAATATCTATATAAAATGTACTAATCAGATAGTGTTGATAAAATGGATAACGAATAGTATTGAGATGATGAAAGCAATGATGGAACTGATGATACTCATGGAGTGAGCAACTACAGCAATAAAAACTCAAGTTGTCCAAACTACACAGAAACTACATTTATAAAATCTCACAACACAGTTCTAGTTATTTTTCTTTCAACTCAGATCTCCTTTATCCGTTCTTAAGTACTAAAAATCTATCATGGAAACTTTGTGCTTAAGAGGGTTAGGGATCTGTAACTGGTGGCTCAGTCAGTGTTGTTGTATTTGATGGAGCAGTGGAGTGAGTCTTTGAACTTGACTTAGACTTCTCCTCAGAATCCTGGTCTAACTTCCACTTTAGAGCTCCAATCAGTCCATAGACCACTCCTCGGGTTGTTTGTCTCCTAATCACAACTCCCATAGCCCAAAGAGTATTCATAGAAATCGAAACCAAGTATCCAACTCTCTATATATCCTATCTTGGTCAAAACTCCTAGTCATCATAATAACTTTATACATACAACCCAACAAAAATCACCGGCACCATAGGATCCAATGTCTGGTGATGAATAAAGATGTCAATGTAATACTCGAGATGTATCTGAATCCGCCAATAAAACAAAAACAATTCGTGTAAATAAAAGATAGAAAGAATAATACAACTCGAGATAACAAAATGAAAATAAACTCAGAAGGAAAGTCCTTTCTGAGTGAACAGGTCCAGAATGAAATGCAAAAAAGTTATAAAAACAAAAGAAAATAAATCAAGTGCCGGTGCTACACTCTGGCTCCTCTGCTGCTGATGCTGGTGCTAGGTCTAAGGGTGCCGGTGGAGGTGGCGATGGTGATGTTGAAGGGGCCGGAGATCTGCTGATAAATAACTGATATATCACGTCAAAATGGGCCACCATCTCAGTATACTGTGCGGTCTGTATAGCTTTGAGCTCTGCGATCTCGGTCATAAGCTCACCCATAGCATTCTCGAGCCTCATAATATGATCATGATCTCGAGGAGGACTAAAAATGGGGTGCTTCAGTCCCCATTCATGCCAACTGAGGCCCGAGAATCTATCCGGGACCCTCCGCTGCATCCCTTTAGCTCCCACCGGTCTCTTGGTGGATGCAGCTATAATATATGTCCCGGGCCCACATCTGTGTACCAACCCCATCTGCCGGATCGTCTCTAATCCAAGAGGAGCAAGCACGACTGTCTTCTCAGCACCACGTAAAGCGTCCATCAATCCCAACCCCAAGATGAGTCTTGTGATGTAAAGACTAATAAATAATAATCCCACTCTCGCAAACTGGCCCTGGTGCCTCAAAACATTTGCCACTATGTGCCTCAAATGAATCGGCACATTGCGAAACATTGAGTATAGATCAAGTAATTCCTGCCTGCTCATCACAGCTGTATTGTCACCTCGACCTGACACAGACCTGCTGAAGACCAAGTGCAAATACTTGTAGCTCGACCAGGATAGGCTGGTAGCCTTAGATACTCCCGGTTCATACCGTCCATGCCCACACAAAACCCTGTACGCCTGATGCGGAGTCACTATACCTAGGAAATCCATTGACAGACTTCTATACTCCTCTGTACCTATGTATGTGCCTTCATACAGGCCCATACGGATCGAGAACTTGGTGACACTCATTTTGAATGGATGTCCGAATGCTCGGAACTATATAGCATCCATGGTGTCAACTCTCCCATGTGGATGATCAAACTCGAAAGACGGCAACACCTCTAGTGTCACTACGCAGAAAACTGGATCACGAATCGTCAATAACCTCCTCTAGCTCCCCACTGCTAGAATCTCATCAATCTCATCAGCTAGCTCGTTACCCCACTGAATATCTCTAAGCACCTACAAATCTACAAAGCGAGTCTGACCAAAACCAATAGCTGATAATCTATCAAATCGAGCCTAATTCTTGGGATTCGAGAGTTCCATGTGTATTGGCTCAGGTGGGGCATCTCAAAGATGCTTAACTGTATTCGTCCTCGCTCGAGGTGCCATATCTGCAATAAATGAAGAAGAAATCACCAAATAAGTTCAGAAACAACATACTGCAGAATTCCACACGGGCCTTTGCAAATTGCCCACGCCCGTGTGGATCTGCGGGGTGTGAAAACTACACGGTTCTACATCAATTCTCCAAAAATATAACCTTTACCAATGTTTAAAAGCTTTTTAAACATACACAAACCATTATAAAGTGAAAATTAGTGCAACTCAAGACTTTTAATCCATTAAAAACAAGAAATGGCAAATAGAAGAGAAATTAAGAGGCTTACCAATGAAATGGGTATGAACACTTTGAATTCGGCGTGAAAGTTTTCTGAAAAACCCTTTAAAATAGCGGTGAGTGGCCAGGAAATTGATCAGGAGTTGTTTTCGGATGGTTAGAAGTGAAGAAGAGGAGAATTCACAGAGATTTTAAAGAAAAACACGCGTCCCTTGGAATTCTATGCTTCTACACGGGCGTGTGGAAATTACCCACGCCCGTGCGCCTCCATAGGAGAGCTTTACAGGGACAGATGCACGTCCCTGTGCATTCTCGGGGAAATCCTCACTTCCTCTGAATGCATCCGTACGGGCGTGCGGAAAATACCCATGCCCATGTGCCCAACTCACTGGGCCAGCCGCACGTTGATAAGTGCTTGTGCGATATGAATGCGAAGCGTTCATTCCTTATGTTGAGCATTACTTTTCTCAGGTTGTTACATTAATATGTGTGTTTTTATGTTACTTTTACGCAGGTAGGGCTGTGAGGCTGAGTATGAAGGAAATAGGCCAATGTGGATCATAATGCACTTATTTTGGAGGAGATCTTGCTAAAGTTCAAACGCGAAGACATAGGACAGGTGTGAGATGCTAGAGTGTGTGCCAACCTCCTCGCATTCGAGTGATCACATCCATTTGGAGGGGCACAAAGGCAGTCACACTCAAGCATTCCGACCTATGCATATAAGAACAAGAACCCCACCAACATGTATATCATTGAAGAAGCATGTGATTCAAGACGTGAACGTGTGCCCTTTTGCGTTACCCCGATGAAAGTATGGAATTGGGAAGTTATTCAGGTCGAAGACTGTAGCAGAGCACTGCAGCAACACTATAGTAAGTATTGTAGCAGCACTGTTCACAGCCGGCCGAGAAACCAGAGAAACAGAGAATCCACATGGGCGTTTGAAAATTATCCACACCCTTGTGGAAATTCCGCACGGGCGCGTGTATCGTCCATGCCCGTGGAGTTGCCCGATTCCACCCTATTTAAAGCCGATTCAGCCCCGATTTTGGTATTCTTTTCTCCATCTTTTCCCCAACTTGCGAGAGGGCTTCGGCTAGGGTTTCGAGTGGTATTGGCCAAGGTTTTGGAGAGGTTCTATGGCTCCGACATCGTGATTCCATTAGGAAGAAGGTTGGTAGGGGAGTTTCGATCGAGGCGTATCCTATACAGAAAGAAGGAATCCTTGGACGACGAGTAGAGGACTTTCCACAAGACCATCGACACGACCATCGAGGGGGTTTCTTTATGGATTTATTGCTTTTACATTCTATTTCTTTGATTGTACTTAGCTCCATGGAGAGCTAAACCCCTAGTGGGTACTTGGGTGATTGTGAACCCTTGGATGTATTCGTTTCTTTGAACTTCTTTATTATGCTTCCAATAAATTGATGTTTATTGTGAGTTCCAACCTTGAATGCTTGATTGTATGAACATTTCCCCCAGAGTGACACTAGGGTTGAGAGTTCTTGTTGGTAACCTTGTGAGTGAGTGACACACCACGAGCGTTAGACAAAGCTAGGTTGGAGAGGGTTGATAGGGTGAGTCGAGAGGTACAGGAGCGTCCCCTTTCCCCTCCGACGTGATAGATTCTACCTCCGTTCCTCGAGTTCTTTGCGGCCATAATAGAGTGAATGGTCTAGTTGCGCGTGCAATGGAGTGAAGAGTTGAGGTGATCTTAGTATCTAGGGCTTAATTGTGGCTAGGGACCTTCCGCCTGGACCAAAGGGTTAGGTCTAATTCTAGGAAGAGATTTATCACTTGGAATCCCTAGAGCTCATTGCAACTCTATGCGAGTGCGAGGTGTTGAGATTGTTCGATTTCTCCTCCGGGACATGTATAGAGTTAGGCATAGTTGACCTTAGATTTGGGACTATGTATGTAAGGATTTCCACGACTCACCATTGCATTGATTAGGAAGCATAATAGACAGTTCTTGCACTTGAAGCGATTATCCTAGGTGAAGCATCATCCGAGTACCCCATCTTTATCGATTGCCTTGCCTCCTCCTTACTTTTGCTCTCTTTCTGAGAATTGAATCATTACCACACTTATCATTGTTGATACTCCACATAGCTAAGAATCGAATTAAGTGTCTTTACTCCCTACTCCCTGTGGATTCGACCCCGCTCATACGGGATTATTACTTCGACAAACCCGTGCACTTGTAGGATATAAAGCAAGGGATCTTGTCAAGTTTTTAGCGCTGTTGCCGGGGACTAGGCGTTTAGAGATACTTTGCACTTTGTTTTCTTAGCTATTTCACTACACATTCTATTTCATAACTTCTTATTCTATCATTGCTCTAATATTTCCTTATTTCTTTTTGTTGCAGAAAATGATTAACATGTTTGAATCATTTGACACTATCATGAGAATGGTTGAACATGTAGAGCAGAAAGTTCAAACAGTTGCATGGAATGATACATCGTGTTATTCTTATCATGGATAATGTACAACTCAACAGCCATTGGAAAAGTCGGTTGAAGAGTACATCGCCAGGATTCAAGGGCAGAGCTGTGAGTTAAATAGTGTGATAAAGCAGTTTGAGGAATCCATGTCAGTGTCAATGAATGACCAATTTGATGACAGTATAGAAAGAATCCTTGCTAGGTTTGATTCTTCCTATCAAGATCAGAGGCAAGAACTCTTTTCAGTTGGTGTTGCTATTTCAAATTTGGAATTCTGTGGAATGGACAAGTTGATATCCATTACAGACTGTAAAGAAATAGATCTCCAGTTGGATAAGGAAGAAAGTAATTGTGAACATGAGGCGAATGATTTCGAGGAGATTGATAAATTGAAGGAGGATAGCTTGCGGCCATCAATTGTCGAACCACCAGAACTTGAGCTTAAAACTCTTCCAGCACATTTGGAATATGCATTTCTAAAGGAGGACTCTAAACTCCCCGTAATCGTGGCGTCGAACTTATCTGCAGAGCAAAAGGATAAGCTTGTTAGCATGTTGAAAAAGCAAAAATCAGCTATCGCATGTAAGATTTCCGACATTAAGGGTATAAACCCATCATTCTGCACTCATAAGATCCTAATGGAGGATGACTATAAATATGTAATCCAACCTCAGCGAAGATTGAACCCGAATATGAAGGAGGTTGTTAAGGCGGAGGTAATAAAACATTTGGATGCAGGAATCATCTACCCCATATCCGACAGCAAGTGGGTGAGTCCGACCCAAGTTGTCCCAAAGAAAGGAGGAATAACAGTAGTGAGGAATGAAAAGAATGAGTTAATCCCCATGAGGACAGTGAATGGTTGGCGAGTCTGCATTGATTATAGAAGACTAAATGATGTCACTCGGAAAGATCACTTTCCTTTGCCCTTCATTGACCAAATGTTGGAGCGATTAGCTGGACATCATTTCTACTATTTCCTTGATGGCATGTCTGGATACTTTCAAATTCCGATAGCCCCAGAAGATCAGGAGAAAACCACATTTACTTGCCCTTATAGTACCTTTGCTTATAGAAGAATGCCTTTCGGGTTGTGTAACGCCCCTACAACATTTCAGCGTTGCATGACGGCCATTTTTGACGACTTTCTCGAATATATTATGGAAGTTTTCATGGATGACTTTTTAGTGTTCGGGGACTCTTTTGATGCTTGCTTAAACAATTTGGAAAGAGTATTAGTGAGATGTGAAGAGAAAAATCTCATCCTTAACTGGGAGAAGTGTCACTTTATGGTGCAAGAAGGCATCGTTCTTGGACATAAGATTTCTCAGGCAGGTATGGAGGTGGATAAGGCGAAGATTGAGATAATTGACAAACTTCCACAACATACTAATATGAAAGGGATCCGCAGTTTCTTGGGTCATGCAGGTTTTTACAGAAGGTTTATTAAGGACTTTTCGAAAATCTCTCAACCGTTGACCAAACTTCTGGAGAAGGATACCCCTTTTGACTTCGGTAACGACTGTCTGAATGCATTCAATGTATTGAAAGAGAAGTTAGTGCAAGCATCAATCCTGACAACACTGAAGTGGGATGAGCCATTCGAAGTAATGTGTGATGCTAGTGATTATGCAATGGGAGCGGTTTTAGGGCAGAGAAGAAATAAGCAATTTCAACCGATCTATTATGCTAGCAAGACCCTCACAAGTTCATAAGAGAATTACACCACTACTGAAAATGAATTATTAGCAGTAGTGTATGCTTGTGATAAATTCAGACCATATCTCATCCTATCTAATGTCACCGTGTTCACAGATCATTCTGCACTCCGTTATCTCATGAACAAGGCTGATGCAAAGCCGAGATTGATTCGGTGGATATTGTTGTTGCAAGAATTCGATATGGAAATCAAAGATAAAAAGGAGATAGAGAATGTGGTTGCCGATCATTTGTCGAGATTAGAAGGTTGTGAGGGGCAAGAACTGGCAAGCAAGAAAGTTAATGATTTCTTCCCCGAAGAACACCTGTATGCGGTACAGGAATCAGAATCAGAAGATACCCTATGGTTTGCGGATTTTGCAAATTATCTGTCAGGAAAGGTATTGAAGCAGGGCTTAAGCTTTCAACAGAAGAAGAAATTTTTCAGTGATCTAAAGAATTTCTTCTGGGAAGATCTGTACATGTTCCGTATTTGCGCATATCAGGTGGTGCGAAGGTGTGTTTCTAGGGAGGAAGGGTGGAACATCATTGCGCATTGTCACTCAGGCCCAGTGGGGGGGCACTATGCGTCAAGTCGAACTATAGAGAAGGTTCTAGCTGCTGGGTTCTAGTGGCCAACTTTATTCCAAGACGTTCATCAATTCGTTTTACGATGTGATAGTTGTCAAAGGGCTGGAAACCTATCACGAAGGGATGAGATGCCTCAAAATCCTATGCAATTTTGCGAGGTGTTTGATGTATGTGGAATTGATTTCATGGGACCATTTCCAAAGTCCAATGGCAATCAATACATTTTGGTAGCAGTTGACTATGTTTCCAAGTGGGAAGAAGCCCAGGCTCTTCCAACTAATCATTCAAGAACTGTGGTGAAATTTCTTAAGAAGTTATTTGTTCGATTCAGAACTCTAAGAATTATCATTAGCGATCGGGGAACACATTTCTGTAACGCACAATTAGCGAAAGTGTTAAAGCATTATGGGGTTCATCATCGTCTTGCGACACCTTACCATCCACAAACGAGTGGGCAAGTGGAGGTTACAAACAGAGAGCTTAAGAGAATCTTAATTAAAACAGTGGAACAAGGTAAACAAGATTGGTCTGAAAGGTTGGACGACACGCTTTGGGCTCATAGAATAGCATAAAAAACACCAATAGGGACCAGTTCTTATAATTTAGTGTATGGAAAATCTTGCCATTTACCAGTGGAGTTAGAGCACAAACCGTATTGGGCAATTAAATTGATGAATTTTGACTTGTGCAAATCTGGAGAGCAACAAAAATTACATCTCAATGAGCTAGATGAATGGAGGATGAAGGCATATGAGAATGCAAGGATATATAAGGAAAGAATTCGGAAGTGGCATGACAAGCATATTAAAATCCTGAAAGATTTCAAAGTCGGCGATCAGGTGCTACTATTCAACTCCCGTTTACGTTTATTCCCGGGGAAACTTAAATCAAGACGGTCTGGTCCGTATACCGTAACCGAAGTTTCACCTCATGGAGCCATTGAGATTAGTCATTCAGAGAAGGGCACATTCAAGGTGAATGGACATAGGGTGAAACCATACCATGGCGGAGAAATTTGCAGTGACAATAGAGAAGTATTTTTCCTCCATGAACCCCCGTGAGGTAAGAAAGATACATCAAGCTTAGTGACGTTAAACAAGCGCTTCTTGGGAGGCAACCCAAGTGTTTACTGTTTTCGTACCTTTTAGTTTAGTTTGTTTGCATGAATAAATTGTTAAGTGTTGGTGTTTCAATTTTTGAGTGCTTGTGCTGCGATTTTATTGTGGGTTTTTAAAAGAATTCATTGTGTGTTTTGTTGCAAATTGGCGAAGCTTGGTCGTTTGAGTTCTATTTTGTGTTTTTATCTAGTAAATTTTGCATAATAGGGCAGGCTCTGAGTGTGTCAATATGTTCAGAATATTTCTGCAGAGCCTGCAGGTTTTTCTAAGTCATCCAGAGAAAACGTACGGGCGTGGGGAATTTCCGCACGCCCATGGATGTGCACTGTGAACTCATCCAGAGAGGGCACAAGGGCGTGCGGCTGCCCCTGTGGATGACCATACGACTGGCGCACGCCCGTGGGTAATTTCCGCACGGGCATGTGCTTTCCTACAGAGTTGGGCAGATTTTCCCGTGAACACACAGGGGCGTGGACTCGCCCCTGTGGGTGACCTTGTGAACCACACACGGGCGTGGGTAATTTCCACACGCCAGTACGAATCTCTGCAGGTTGCTTCCTCCATCCCGAGAAAACACAAGGGTGTGCGGCTACCCCCTGTGAGTTCGGCATGTGAATGTCCACGCCCGTGCGGAATTTCTACACGGGAGTGTATACATTTCTCTCGGATATCCAGTAAGGCCATAGGGGCGTGCATCCGCTCCTGTGAACCCGTCATTTGAGGGCGGACGGGCGTGGATGACTCCCGCACGCCCGTGTGGTTCTTCAGGATTTAAAGGACCATCCGCTCTCCCAAAACAAGAGTCACACCCTTCTCCTCAAATAACCCTAAACCACCCAAAGTTCATTTTTCTGATATTCTTGTCCCCTGCTACTATCATCTTCGAGTCGATTGATAGAGCATTGTGTGGATTGTAGGAGTGTTTAAGTGCAGTTCATCGGTAAGCCTTGATTTCCTCTCTTCTTCGATTTCGTTGGATTTTAACTGATTATCTGCGATTGAAATGGTTAATACACATCGTTTTCTTGCTAAAATAATTATAATTTATTTCTAAGATGATATGGAAGTGAAATAGAGAGGTGGCATGGAGATTGGCTACAAGGGGCGTGCGATTTCCACGCCCCGTGGACGCGCACGGGTGTGCGGAATTTCCGCACGACCGTGTGTTCTCATTTTTCTATAGTCTGAATGGAACTGATTGATTTTCCTTTTCTAATACATGTAGGTATGGCTACCAAATCAAAGAAAACAGTTGCTAAGTAGCCTCGAAAGCCTGCCCCTGAAACGGAAGTTATGCAATTCACACTACCTGCGCATCAAGCTCGGTTTGGGCGGTTAGAGAAGCTTAAGTTTGGTCAAACGCGAATCCCAGATGTTGAGTTACTTAGGAAGATACAACTAGCGGATGATATGGCTGACGAGGTCGAGAAATTATTATTGGTCGGTAATTGTCACAAGTTACTGAACATTCGCGACCCTGCTATCCGTACACTTACTTTGGAGGTACTTGCTTCATTTGAGTTCGACCGCTCATATGCTCATTTTGATAGTGTCGACGTGATTCAGTTTAGAGCTTTTGGGCAGCATCATAGTATGAGTGTCACATAGTTTTCCAATAGACTTGGTCTATATGATGACGAATATACTGAAACTGAGGAGTATGAGAACCTCCCAATTGATATGACGGGTTTATCTCCCATTAAGGCGTATTCATTATTATGTGGAAAGGGACATTATGAACCAGGAGTGTCTAAGGCTTCATGTTTATCTCGACCCAGTTACAGATATCTTCACACCATTATAAGCAGGTCAGTGAATGGGTGTGGTGATAGTACGGGAGTTATCAACAAGCAAGAGCTTCTGTACTTGTACTCTATGGTTCGGAATGAACCGGTCCATCTGGGACACATTTTAGCAGAGTATTTGAAGCATCAAGCACAATATCCTCGATTGGGTGTCATCTTCTCGGGTCCATATATTACCAGACTCATTGTGGGGATGGGTTTGCGAGACAAAATCAGTGGAACCGAGAAAGCGATAATACCAGCACCACTTGGGTTAGAGACCATGAAGCTCATGGGGTTTATCCGAAAATATTCAAATGGTGTCTATGTGCTGAACATACCATTCGAAGATGAAGCTTGGGCATCTCAGTCCGCTCCCGAGCCACAACCAACACCGATGGAGACCGAGACACCTCCAGCGGAAGAGGAACCACCCCCCGTGGGTATAGTTCCACCATCTCGAGCCCATGATCGTTTTGAAAGGCTCGAGAGCACCTTGGGAGTGATATGGACAGAGGTGGCTGAAGCTCGAGCAGAGATCACCGAGATTAGGGCTACGCAGGCTACTCAGTACACAGAGTTCATGGCACATTTTGACATATTACAACAGATCCTAGAGCGAGACATTGCCTCATCATTTGTCCTACAGCCGAGGACTCTTCAGGCCCCCTTAGTTCCTCTATCACCTCCATCCTCGACCCAAGCACCGGAAGACCCACTATATGCTTCCACTTCAGCAGCAGCAGCAACAGAGCCCGAGAGCGACTCCGACACTTGACCTTTCTTTTACTTTCATGCATTTTTCTTTATCTTATTTTCTTGTTTTTAGACTTGTTCACTCATAAAGTATTTTTCCTTCTGTGTTTATGTTATGTTGCATTTATCGAGTTGTATTCATTGCTTCATCTTTTATACACTCGAGTTATTTTTGTTTTTTTTGAGCTTTACTGAACCCCCTCGTGTATGCGTGCAGATGGCCTTGTCATCTTGGGAATTGAGACTTAGTCATGGGCATGGCCAAGGTGCTTCGGCACTTGGCCATGCGAGCTTCACAACCCATTGGAACACTACTCCCAACGAATTAGCTTCATCAAAACGCAACACTAGGAATCAGGGAAGTATTGTTTTGATTGCTTCTCCCACATCTATTTTTGAATGATATATTTTGAGTGAGCTTGCATGTGTACATTGAGGACAATGTACAACTTAAGTGTGGGGGGGAGTTTCATAATGCGCACATCTTTATGTTGAGCATTACTTTTCTCAGGTTTTTACATTAATATGTGTGTTTTTATGTTACTTTTACGCAGGTAGGGCTGTGAGGCCGAGTATGAAGGAAATAGGCTAATGTGGATCATAATGCACTTATTTTGGAGGAGATCTTCCTAAAGTTCAAACGCGAAGACATAGGACAGGTGTGAGATGCTAGAGTATGTGCCAACCTCCTCGCATTCGAGTGAGCACATCCATTTGGAGGGGCACAAAGTCAGTCACACTCGAGCATTCCGACCTATGCATATAAGAACAAGAACCCCACCAACATGTATATCATTGAAGAAGCATGTGATTCAAGACGTGAACGTGTGCCCGTTTGCGTTACCCCGATGAAAGTATGGAATTGGGAAGTTATTCAGGTCAAAGACTGTAGCAGAGCACTGCAGCAACACTATAGCAAGTATTGTAGCAGCACTGTTCACAGCCGGCCGAGAAACCAGAGAAACAGAGAATCCACATGGGCATGTGGAAATTATCCACGCCCGTGTGGAAATTCCGCACGGGCGCGTGTATAATTAGGAAGAGATTTATCACTTGGAATCCCTAGAGATCATTGCAACTCTATTCTAGTGCGAGGTTGAGAGGTTATCTAATGTCTCCTCCGGGACATGTATAGAGTTAGGCATAGTTGACCTTAGATTTGGGACTATGTATTTAAGGATTTCCACGACTCACCATTGCATTGATTAGGAAGCATAATAGAGGGTTCCTGCACTTGAAATGATTGTCCTAGGCGGAGTGTTATCCGAGTACCCCATCTTTATCGATTGCCTTACCTCCTCCTTTACTCGTGCTCTCTTACTTGTTGCTTTTACTTTTGAGAATTGAATTATTGTCACACTTATCACTACTGATCTTTCACATAGCTAAGAAGCGGATTAAGTGTTTTTATTCCCTACTCCCTGTGGATTCGATACCCGCTCATCCGGGATTATTACTTCGACAAACCCGTGCACTTGCGGGATATACACAAGGGGATCTTGTCAAGTTTTTGGCGCCGTTGCCGGGGAGTAGGCATTTAGAGATACTTTGCACTTTGTTTTCTTAGCTATTTCACCATACATTCTGTTTCATATCTTCTTATTCTATCATTGTTTTAACTTTTCATTTTTTCTTTTTGATTGCAGAAAATGATTAACATGTTTGAGTCATTTGACACTATCATGAGAATGGTTGAAAAGATGGAGCAGAAAGTTCAAACAGTTGCATTGCACGATTGATAAGTGTTTGTGCGATATGAATACGAATCGTTCATTCCATATGTTGAGCATTACTTTTCTCAGGTTTTTGCAATAAAATGTGTGTTTGTATGTTACTTTTACGCAGGTAGGGCTGTGAGGCCAAGTATGAAGGAAATAGGCCAATGTGGATCATAATGCACCTATTTTGGAGGAGATCTTTCTAAGGTTCAAACGCGAAGACATAGGACAGGTGTGAGAGTATAGAGTGTGTGCCAACCTCCTCGCATTCGAGTGAGTACATCCATTTGGAGGGGCACAAAGGTAGTTACACTCGAGCATTCCGTCTTATGCATACAAGAACAAGAACCCCACCAACATATATATCATTGAAGAAGCAAGTGATTCACGACGTGAATGTGTGCCCGTTTGTGTTACCCCGATGAAAGTATGGAATTGCGAAGTTATTCAGGTCAAAGACTGTAGCAGAGCAATGTAGCAACATTGTAGCAATTACTGTAGCAGCACTGTTCACAGCCGGCCGAGAAATCAGAGAAACAGAGAATCCACATGGGCGTGTGGAAATTATCCACTCCCATGTGGAAATTCCACACGGGCGCGTGTACCGTCCACGCCCGTGGAGTTGCCCGATTCCAGCCCTATTTAAAGCCGATTCAGCCCCGATTTTGGTATTCTTTTCTCCATCTTTTCCCCAACTTGCGAGAGGGCTTCGGCTAGGGTTTCGAGGGGTATTGGCCAAGATTTTGGAGAGGTTCTACGGCTCCGACATCGTGATTCCATTAGGAAGAAGGTTGGTAGGGGAGCTTCGATCGAGGCGTATCCTATACCGGACGAAGGAATCCTTGGACGACAAGTAGAGGACTTTCCACAAGACCATCGACACGATCATCGAGGGGGTTTCTTTATGGATTCATTGCTTTTACATTCTATTTCTTTGATTGTACTTAGCTCCATGGAGAGCTAAACCCCCAGTGGGTACTTGGGTGATTGTGAACCCTAGGATGTATTCGTTTCATTGGACTTCTTTATTATGCTTTCAGTAAATTGATGTTTATTGTGAGTTCCAACCTGGAATGCTTGATTGTATGAACATTTCCCCTAGAGTGACACTAGGGTTGAGAGTTCTTGTTGGTAAATTTGTGAGTCGAGTGACACACCATGAGCGTTAGACAAAGCTAGGTTGGAGAGGGTTGAGAGGGTGAGTCGAGAGGTACAGGAGCGTCTCCTTTTCCCTCCGACATGATAGATTCTACCTCCGTTCCTTGAGTTCTTTGCGGCCATAATAGAGTGAATGGTCTAAGGGATGAAACTCCGCTGGGGCCTAGTTGGGCGTGCAATGGAGTGAAGCGTTGAGGTGATCTTAGTATCTATGGCATAATTGTGGCTAGGGACCGTCCGCCTGGACCAAAGGGTTAGGTCTAAATCTTGGAAGAGATTTATCACTTGGAATCTCTAGAGTTCATTGCAACTCTATGCGAGTGCGAGGTGTTGAGATTGTTCGGTTTCTCCTCCGGGACATGTATAGAGTTAGGCATAGTTGACCTTAGATTTGGGACTATGTATGTAAGGATTTCCACGACTCACCATTGCATTGATTAGGAAGCATAATAGAGAGTTCTCATCCGAGTACTGTAGCACCTAGGGAGTTTTCAAGGCAGAAATCAAATCATGGCATACGGCCTCAATGTTGCCCGGTATAGAGCTCGGGATGATCACTGTAGCACAAAGAAAGTTGATTGATTGAAGGCATACTGGCTCAATGAGGTGCTTATTGAGCCAGTATGGATACTATTTGGAGTGCATTTGAGGAGTCCTCTTGCCCCGAACAGTGTCAATGGGGAGCTCAATGAGGTCCTCATTAAGGTCAATTTGGAGGAAATGATTGGGGTATATTCGGGGCATTGGTGAGGACTTTTAGGAGACTTCTTCTTGGCCTCTTGGGCCGCCGCCACCACACACTCTTGAGATCTTCCGGCCATCTTCCGGTGACGATCCTTGTGGGAAACGAGCACACATCATCACCAAGAGGGAGAGGAGCATAGGAGAAGGAGTTGGATTGAAGATCTAGACCACCATTGCATCACCATTCGAAGCTTCATCAATTCAAGGAGATCAAGATCGTAGAGGGAGTTTTCTTGCTTCTTTATTGTCTTTCTTTTCCTTGTATGTTGTATAAGTATCCCTTGTCATGAGGGATTAACTTATTGTTGTGTTTGGATTTGGATGAACCCTAGGGCTAATCTTTTGTATAAACTTGGAATGTTATTCTTAATTGAGTTTGATGGTTGTTTGAGATTTAATCTTTCATGCTTTCATGTCTAGAATTACATGTATGGAGAGATCCGTAATTCTACTATGAGTTGTATGAGTAGATGTGACCTACTCACGTATACTAGATCTAGAAGAGATTGAAAGGGGATACTTGTACCTACACTCCGAGAAATCGGGTGTTGGTAGCCCTCCATTGCTAGGATTAAGCCAAAGGATAGTAGGTTTACTCCTATTAGAGATTTCCTAGAACTTAATGCGATCATAGGTTTGTTAATCTGGAAGAAATTCCGATTGACATTCGTATGGGATCAGGGGTTAGTCACCGACAGATTGGGGCTAATCTACTTATGAGATCTCTAGGTCTCAATTATCATCAATGCAACTTTAACTCATCCTAGCTCGGGACTTAATGACAACCTTAGGTGGATTCCTTGTCCAAACACTACCTTCTCATGCTTGATACTCCCTTGTTTATTTACATCTGTGAGCTAGTTACCCGGCCATAGATTAGTTAGTTTATTTTATTTTATTTCATTTGTTCTTCATACCAAGAATTGTAGGCTAGATAATAGATGAAGGGTGAGTAATAATACTTCCTTGGCCCCGAGGAATACTACGACCCCTGTGTCACTCACAGGGTATTACTTGGCGATCCTGTACACTTGCGGGCGATCAATCAGTACCCCATCTTTATCGATTGCCTTGCCTCCTCCTTACTTTTGCTCTCTTACTTGTTGCTTTTAATTTCTGAGAATTGAATCATTGCCACACTTATCATTGTTGATACTCCACATAGCTAAGAATCGAATTAAGTGTCTTTACTTCCTACTCCCTGTGGATTCAACCCCGCTCACCCGGGATTATTACTTCGACAAACCCGTGCACTTGCGGGATATAAGCAAGGGGACCTTGTCAACGATATACTGCGTTATTCTCATCATAAGCAGTATACATCTCAACAGCCAGTAGAAGAATCAGTTGAAGAGTATATCGCTAGGATTCAAGGGCAAAACTGTTAATTAGATAATGTGATAAAGCAGTTTGAGAGATCCAGGTCATTGTCAATGAGTGATCAGTTGGAGGAAAGTGTAGAAAGAATCCTTGCTCAGTTTGATTCTTCCTATCAAGACCAAAGGCAAGAACTCTTTTCAGTGGGAGTTGCTATTTCAAAAGCTGAACTATGTGGAATGGACACGTTTATATCTGTTGCAGATTGTAAAGAAATAGGTACCCACGTGGAAGAAGAGGAGAATAACTGTGAACATGAGGCAAATGATTTCGAGGAGATTGATAGATTGAAGGACTGCAGCTTGCGCCCATCAATTGTTGAACCACCAGAACTTGAGCTTAAAACTCTTCCAGCACATTTGGAATATGCATTCTTAATGGATGACAACAAATCTGTGATCCAACCTCAGCAAAGATTAAACCCAAATATGAAGGAGGTTGTCAAGGCGGAGGTAATAAAACTTTTGGATGCAGGAATCATCTACCCCATATCTGACAGCGAGTTGGTGAGCCCGACCCAAGTTGTACCCAAAAAAGAAGGAATGACAGTAGTAAAGAATGAAAAGAATGAGTTAGTCCCAACTAGGAGAGTTATTGGTTGGCAAGTTTGCGTTGACTATAGAAAAATGAATGACGTCACTCGGAAAGATCATTTTCCTTTGCCATTTATTGACCAAATGTTGGAATGACTAGCGGGGCATCATTTCTACTGCTTCCTTGATGGCATGTCGGGATATTTTCAAATCCCAATAGCCCCAGAAGATCAAGACAAAACCACATTTACTTGCCCTTATGGTACTTTTTCTTATAGAAAAATGCCTTTCGGGTTGTGTAACACCCCTGCAACATTCCAGCGCTACATGACGGCCATTTTTGATGACTTTCTCGAAGATATTATGGAAGTTTTCATGGATGATTTTTCAGTGTTCGGGGACTCTTTTGATGCTTGCTTAAATAATTTAGAAAGAGTATTAGTGAGATGTGAAGAGATGAATCTCATCCTCAATTGGGAGAAGTGTCACTTTATGGTGCAAGAAGGCATTGTCCTTGGACATAAGATTTCCCAGGCAGGTATGGAAGTGGATAAGGCAAAGATTGAGGTAATTGAAAAGCTTCCTCCACCTACGAATGTGAAAGGGATCCGCAGTTTCTTGGGTCATGCAGGATTTTACAGAAGGTTCATTAAGGATTTTTCAAAGATCTCCTAACCGTTGACCAAACTCTTGGAGAAGGATACCCCTTTTGATTTCGGAAACAACTGTCTGAATGCATTTAATGTGCTAAAAGAAAAGTTAGTGCAAGCACCAATCCTGGCAACACCGAAGTGGAATGAGCCGTTCGAAGTAATGTGTGATGCTAGTGGTTATGCAGTGGGAGCGATCTTGGGTCAGAGGAGAAATAAGCAATTTCAAACGATCTATTATTCTAGCAAGACTCTCACAAGTGCACAAGAGAATTACACCACTACTGAAAAGGAATAATTAGTAGTAGTGTTTGCTTTTGATAAATTCAGAACATATCTCATCCTATCTAATGTCACAGTGTTCACAGATCATTCGGCACTCCGTTATCTCATGAACAAGGCAGATGCGAAGCCGAGATTGATTCGGTGGATATTGTTGTTGCAAGAATTTGATATGGAAATAAAAGATAAAAAGGGGACAGAGAATATGATTGCAGATCATCTGTCGAGATTAGAAGACTGTGAGGGGCAAGAACTGGCAAGCAAGAAATTAATGATTTATTCCCTAAAGAGCATCTCAGATGCGATGTAAATCGAATCAAAAAGATATTCCATGGTTTGCGATTTTTGTGAATTATCCGTCGGGAAGGGTATTGAAGCGTGATTTAAGCTTTCAATGTAAGAAGAAATTTTTTTCGATGACCTTAAGAATTTTTTTTTCTGGAAGATCCCTTACTGCTCCGTATTTGTGCAGATCAGGTGGTGCGAATGTGTGTTTCTAGGGAGGAAGGTTGGAACATCATTGCGCATTGTCATTCAGGCCCAGTGGGGGGGCATTATGCATCAAGTCGAACTGCAGAGAAGGTTTTAGCCGCTGGGTTCTATTAGCCGACCTTATTCCAAGATGTTCATCAATTCATTTTACGATGTGATAGTTGTCAAAGGGCTGGAAACTTATCACGAAGGGACGAGATGCCTCAAAATCCTTTGCAATTTTGCGAGGTGTTTGATGTATGGGGAATTGATTTCATGGGACCATTTCCAAAGTCCAACGACAATCAATACATTCTCGTAGCAGTTGATTATGTTTCCAAGTGGGTGGAAGCCCAAGCTCTTCCAACTAATGATGCAAGAACTGTGGTGAAGTTTTTGAAGAAGTTATTTACGCGATTTGGAACTCCAAGAATTATCATTAGCGATCAAGGAACCCAATTTTGTAACATACAATTGGCGAAAGTGTTAAAGTGTTATGGAGTTCATCATCATCTTGCTACTCCTTAGCATCCGCAAACGAGTGGGCAAGTAGAGGTTACAAACAGAGAGCTCAAGAGAATCTTAATCAAATCAGTGGAACAAGGGAAACGAGATTGGTCCGAAAGTTTAGATGACACTTTGGGCTAATAGAACAACATACAAAACCCTAATTGGGACCACTCCCTATAATTTAGTGTATGGAAAATCTTTCCATTTACTGGTGGAATTAAAGTACAAAGCATATTTGGCAATTGAAAGTGATGAATTTTGACTTGCACAAATCTGGAGAGCAACGAATATTACATCTCGATGAGTTAGACGAATAGAGGATGAAGGCATATGATGAGAATGCAAGGATATATAAGGAAAGGATTCGGAAGTGGCATGACAAGCATATTAAGATTCCGAAGGACTTCAAAGCAGGCGATCAGGTGTTACTATTCAACTCTCATCTACATTTATTCCCGGGGAAACTCAAATCAAGGTGGTCTGGTCCGTATACCATAACTGAAGTTTCACCTCATGGAGCCATTGAGATTAAACATCCGAAGAAGGGCACATTCAAGGTGAATGGGCATAGGCTGAAACCATACTATGGCGGATAGATTTATAGTGACAATAGAGAAGTATTTTTCCTCCATGAACCCCCGTGAGGTAAGACAAGGTATGTCAAGCTTAGTGATGTTAAACAAGGGCTTCTTGGGAGGCAACCCAAGTGTTTAGTTTGATTGCATGAATAATTTGTTAAATGTTGGTGTCTTGATTTTTAGATGCTTTTGCTAAGATTTTCTTGTGGGCTTTGTGTATTCATCGTGTGTTTTCATGTGGAATTGGCGAAGTTGTGTTGTTTGAGCTTTATTCCATGTTTTTCACTGGTAAAACTTGCATACTAGGGCAGGCTCTGAGTGTGTAAACATGTTCAGAAACTTTCTGCAGAGCATGCAGGTTTTTCTAAGGCATCTACTGAAAACGCACGGGCGTGCGGAATTTTCGCACGCCCGTGGATTTGTATTGCGAGCTCATCCAGAGAAGGCACAGGGGCGTGCGGCTGCCCCTGTGAATGACCATGTGAATATCGCACGCCTATGGGTAATTTCAGCACGGGTGTGTGATTTCTTGCAGAGTTTGTCAAATTATCCCGAGAGCGCACAGCGGCGTGAACTCGCTCCTGTGGGCGACCTTGTGAAAACCGCACGGGCATGGGTAATTTCTACACGCCCGTGCAGAATCTCTGTAGAGGAGTCCTCTCTATCCCGAGAAGATACAGGGGAGTGCGTCTGCCCCTGTGAGATCTTCGTTTGAGGCGCACGGGCGTGGGTGATTCCCGCACGCCCGTGTGGATCTCCAGGAATTAAAAGACTGTCTGCTCTCCCAATACATTGTTCCTCAGCTAATCCTAAGCCGCCCAAAGAACATATTCCGACATTCTCCTGTCTTCCTATTGTTGTCTTTGAATCGATTTATTGTGCATTGTGCGGATTGTAGGGGTGTTTAGCTTTGACTCATCGGTAAGCCTTTGTTTCCTCTCATCACCAATTTCCTTTGAGTCTAGCTGATTACCTGCGATTAAAATAGATAATGTGCATCGGTTTCTCACTAAAATGGTTATGATTTGTTTTTGAGAAGATCTGGAAGTGAGATAGGGGTGTAGCTGGAATAGTGGCTACAAGGGCCGTGTGTTTTCCACGCCCCGTGAAAGTGCACAGGCGTGTGGAATTTCCGCACGGCCGTATGTTGTGATTTTCCTGCAGTCTGAATGATACTGATTGATTTTCTTTTTCTAATACATGCAGGTATGGCCACCAGATCAAAGAAGGCAGTTACTAAACATCCTAGAGGGCTTGCTTCTTAGCCGGAAGTCATGGAATTCACACTTCCTATGCATCGAGCACGGTTTGAGCGGTTATCGAAGCTTAAGTTTGGTCAAACGCGAATCCCGGATGTTGGGTCACTCAGGAAGGTGCAACTAGCAGATGACATGGCTGATGAGGTCGAGAAACTATTATTGGTTGGTAGTTAACACAAGTTATTGAATATTCATGACCCTGCTATCCGCTTACTCACTTTAGAGGTGCTTGCTTCATTTGAGTTCGACCACTCTTATGCTCATTTTGATAGTGTCAGTGCTATTCAGTTCAGAGCTTTTTGGCAACATCATAGTATGAGCGTCACACAGTTCTCCACTAGACTTTGTCTATATGATGAGGAGTATACTAAGACTGAGGAGTATGAGAGTCTTCCAATTGACATGTCGGGTTTATCTCCCAAGGAGGCGTATAAAATATTATGTGGTAAGGGGCATGATAAGTGCTTGTGCGATATGAATGCGAAGCGTTCATTCCTTATGTTGAGCATTACTTTTCTTAGGTTTTTACATTAATATGTGTGTTTTTATGTTACTTTTATGCAGGAAGGGTTGTGAGGCCGAGTATGAAGGAAATAGGCCAATGTGGATCATAATGCACCTATTTTGGAGGAAACCTTGCTAAGGTTCAAACGCGAAGACATAGGTCAGGTGTGAGATGCTAGAGTGTGTGCCAACCTCCTCGTATTCGAGTAGGCACATCCATTTAGAGGGGCATAAAGGCAGTCACATTCGAGCATTCCGACTTATGCACATAGAACAAGAGCTCCACCAACGTGTACACCATCGAAGAAGCAAGTGATCCACGACGTGAACGTGTGCTCGTTTGCGTTACCCCGATGAAAGTGTGGAATTGGGAAGCTATTCAGGTCGAATACTGTAGCAGAGTAATGTAGCAGTACTGTAGCATGTACTATAGCAGCAGTGTTCACAGCCGGCCGAGAAACCAGAGAAACATAGAATCCACACGGGCATGTGGAAATTATCCACGGCCGTGTGGAAATTCCGCACGGGCGCGTGCAGCATCCACGCCGGTGTAGTTGCCCGATTCTAGCCCTATTTAAATCCGATTCGGCCCCGATTTTGGTATTCTTTTCTCCATCTTTTCCCCAACTTGCGAGAGGGCTTCGGCTATGGTTTTGAGGGGTATTGGCTAGGTTTTTGGAGAGGTTCTACGGCTCCGACATCGCGCGTCGTTTGGAAGAAGGTTATTGGGAGAGCTTTCGTCGACACCGATCCAGCGAGGTGTATCCTAGGCCGGACAAAGGATCCCTTGCGACTAGTAGAGGACTCGCCACTAGACCATCGATTCATTGCTTTTACATTCTATTTCTTTGATTGTACTTACCTCCATGGAGAGCTAAACCCCTAGTGGGTACTCGGGTATTGTGAACCCTAGGATGTATTTGTTTCTTTGAACCTCTTTATTATGCTTTCAATAAATTGATGTTTATTGTGAGTTCCAACCTTGAATGCTTGAGTGTATGAACATTTCCCCTAGAGTGACACTAGGGTTGAGAGTTTTTGTTGGTAACCTTGTGAGTGAGTGACACACCACGAGCGTTAGACAAAGCTAGGTTGGAGAGGGTTGAGAGGGTGAGTCGAGAGGTACAGGAGCGTCCCCTTTCCCCTCCGGCTTGATAGATTCTACCTCCGTTCCTCGAGTTCTTTGCAGCTATAATAGAGTGAATGGTCTAAGGGATGAACTTCCACTGGGGCTTAGTTGCGCGTGCAACTGAGTGAAGCGTTGAGGTGATCTTAGTATCTAGGGCTCAATTGTGGTTAGGGACCTTCCACCTGGACCAAAGGGTTAGGTCTATATTAAGGAAGAGATTTATCACTTGGAATCCCTGGAGCTCATTGCAACTCTATGCGAGTACGAGGTGTTGAGATTGTTCAATTTCTCCTCCGGGACATGTATAGAGTTAGGCATAGTTGACCTTAGATTTGGGACTATGTAATTAAGGATGTCCACGACTCACCATTGCATTGATTAGGAAGCATAATAGAGGGTTCTTGCACTTGAAATAATTATCCTAGGTCGAGCATTATCCGGGTACCCCATCTTTATCGATTGCCTTATCCCTTTCTTTACTTTTGCTCTCTTACTTGTTGCTTTTATTGTTGAGAATTGAATCATTATCATACTCCTTATCACTAATCTTTCACATAGCTAAGAATCAAGTTAAGTGTTTTTACTCCCTACTCCGTGTGGATTTGACCCCGCTCACCCAGGATTATTACTTTGACAAACCCGTGCACTTGCGGGATATACGCAAGGGGACCTTGTCACCTCTCATTGCATTACTTACAAAATCAACCTATTCCACGATAGTAGTACCACTAATTGAAATAGTGCAATCAGATGGCGCATGTCCTCCACCACACCCAATGCAAAACATCATGAATGCCACTCTAGGAGAAGTTAGAGTGTCTAACTTCTTACTCAATGACTCAACCTAGGCCACCAATGATGTGACTGCATTGATCTCTTGAAGTCCAACTACCTTCTTTCTCTCCCGTGTGTTCCACTGATAACTGTTCATAGCCATTTCTTCGATGAGATGTTGGACTTCGTCTTCCCTCCTAAGGTACCTCCTACCACAGCATTAAGTAACAACTTTGTGCTTGGGTTCAAACCACTGTAGAAAGTTTGAATAATCATCTACTCAGGGATCCCATTGATAAGTGCTTGTGTATTAGTAATACGAAGTATTCTTTTCATACGATGAGCATTACTTTTATCAGATTTTAGCACTAATATATTTGTATTTATGAACTTTCATGCATAAAGGGTTGTGGAGCCAAATAATTAGATTGTGATTGTACTTTGTTGATGAAGTCTTGGAGTGAACAAATCTGAAGACACAAGTTGTGATCGGAGATATGTGAATGTTTGCCAACCTCCATGCGCTCAAGCAATTACATTGTGTGGAGGGGCACAAAGGTAGTTATATTTGCGTGTTCGGACTTATAAAATGTTAGCAAGATCTTCACCAATATGGCATTTTGTTGAAGAAGTGATGTGATCTATGGCATAGACGTGTGTCCGTTTATGTTGCCTCGATAAAAAGTATGGATTCGAGTGTATTTTGGCGGAGTGCTATAGCAGGTTACTACAGCAAATCACTTTAGCAATTTACTATAGCAGTTACTATTCACAGCCCGTAGAAAATCAGATTTCTAGAAATCCACACGGGTGTGTGCAAATTACCCACGCCCATGTGGATGCCTGATTCCAACCCTTTATAAAGCCATAACTTGTACTTATTTGGGGATCCATCTTTCATCCTTCTTCCCATCTTTTCTCTAACTTTTGGGAGGCCTGCGACTACAGTTTAGAGGGGCTTTGGCATGTTTTTTGGAGTGGATCTACGGCCTCGACACCGTGTTTCTCTTGGAAGATAGTTATTGGTGAAGCTTTCCTCAGCACCGATCTGGCGAGGTGTGTCCTAGGCTTGACAATGGGACCTTTGGAGAGGACGAGGTTACTCCATAAGACCATTAACACGAATACCAAGTGGGTTTCTGTATAGAATACATGTTTTTACTTTGGATTTCATTATTTACTGTATCTTGCTCAATGGAGAACTAAACCCCTAGTGTGTGCTTAGACTTGTAAACCTTAGGATTTTATTGTTTCATTGACCATTTATTATGCTTTACTTAATTGATGTCTTTAATTGAGTTCTAATCTTGAATGCTTGTTTTATGATTTCTCCCTTGGCGTGACACGGGGGTTGAGAGTCCATCTTGGTAGCCTTTATGGATGAGTGACACACCATGAGGGTTAGACAATGCTAGATTAGAGAGGATTGAGAGGGTGAGTCGAGAGATAGCGGAGCGTCCCCTTTCCCCTCTTGAGTGATTTATCCTACCTCCATGTTCCTAGAGTTCTTTGCGGTCATAATAAAGCGAACTGCTAAGAGGAACCCCACTGGGGCTTAGTTGAAGGAGCAACAGAGTGAAGCACTGAAATAATCCTTAGTATCTGGGGCTTAAATGTGTCTAGGGGTCTTTCTCCTAGACCAAAGGGTTAGATCTACATATAGGAATAGGGTTTATCACTTAGAATATCTAGAGTTTCTTGTAATTGTACATAGTATGAGGTGTTGAGACTGAGCAATTTCTCCACTGGGGCATAGTATAGAGTTAGTCACAGTTGACCTTAGGTTTGGGACCGTGTATTTTAGGATCTCCACGACTCGTTAAGCATCAGTCAGGAGACATAATAGTTGGTCTTGCACTTGAAGCAACAATCCTAGGGGGAGCAATGTCCGAGTGTCCCACTTTCTATAGATTGCCTTTTCTCTCATTTTATCGTGCCTCTCTTTCTTATTTTCTTTAGTGTTGTTCACATTGATTTTATCGACACTATTATTGTTTCATCTTCACTTAGTTAAGTAGCAATCATTGTGTTTCTATTCACTATTCCCTGTTAACCCACTCACCTAGGATTTATTACTTCGAGAAACCCGTGCACTTGTGGGTCACACGCAAGGGGCGTTATCATCCATGTTAAGAACATTTCTGCATGAGCTCCTTGAATCTATCCCATGTCTCAAAAAGAGACTCCAATTCCGTTTGCACAAAAGAAGATATCTCATTCCTAAGCTTCATAGATTTTCGGGGTGGGAAATATTGGGCAAGAAAAGCTTCTACCGTTTCCTCCCAAGTAGTGATCGATGCTTTAGGTAATGAATGTAGCCATTGCTTTGCTCTCCCTTTTAAGGAAAATAGTAAAAATGAGACATAAACCATGGTAAAAATGATGCTTAAAGCATGTAAAACATATAGAGAAATATGTCTACTTAAGCTCTTATCACCTCCATTTGTTAAATTTCTAATGTTGAGCATTATTAGAAAAATCTAAGGAGATCATGGGCTGGGAGCCTTGACTTGATATCTTCACAAAAGTCTTACACCTTGACTTGATATCTTCACAAAAGCAATTAAAATCAATTATGTTTTACTCAAAATAAACTAAACAAGAGTTAATGTGTAAACAAAGAGGGCTATTTTTCATGGTCGTGTTCAACACCAATAAACTAATCTCAATCTTGCACCCAAGGGAAGTACAACCATGTTTTATTATGGCTAAACACAGACCCAAATTATGTGAGACCAACCATGTTTTATTATGGTGAAGCAGTATTTAGACTTAAAAAAAACTAAATCTCAAAGAAGTGCATGGATTCTCATTTTTTAATATTAAAAATTCATTTTAAGTTATTCATTTGATTTTAACAAGGGATTTGATGAGTGCAACTCATATCATGTTTTCTTACCCTCAATTTATGCTTTTGCTTGCCTCTTAGCATATCTTTGCATACATTAGGTGCTATTCAGGGTATGTTTGTTACTGATGTAGGAATTGGGGAGCTAGAAGTAATTAGTAGTGAATCAAGATACCAAATGAGTGAAGAGTGGAGAATTTGCTAAGTATTCAAGCTTAGCACGGGCAGAGCACAGTTGTACTCTATCCCCCTGAATATCCCATCCTCATGAAGACCAAGTAATAATGCTTATAGGGGGATATCACCAGCCAGAACACGATCGAAGCACACTCATACGCCTTCCCCTAGAAATCTCTAGTTTGAGTTATTTTATGCTCATGACACACCCCTTGCGTGTGTGTACCGCAAGTGTATGGGTTGCCGAAGTAATAAAGTACCCTGGTGAGTGGGTAGTCGTAACCACAGGGAATAGTGCTCAGAAACATAAGTACTTCTATTTAACTATAATGAAGATGATTCAAGAGTGGTATGAACAATATCAATGCAAGTAAAAAAAAAAAAAAAGAAGAATAAAGAGACGCAATAGAAATAAGGAGAGGCAATCGATAGAAAATGGGGCACTCGGATATTGCTCACCCTAGAACTATTGTTTCAAGTGCAAGACTAATCATTATTTTTTCTAACTAATGTTTAATAAGTCATTGAAATACAAAAACACACAGTCCCAAACCTAAGGTCAACCGTGACTAACACAACACTATGCCCCGGTGGAAAAGAATACTCTCGACGCCTTACGCTACATAAGGTTTCTTAAAGCTCTAGGAACTCTGAGTAATAAACCTTATTCCCTAATGTATATATAATCCTTTAGTCTAGGTGAAAGACCTGTAGTCACGACTAAGACCCAACACTAAGGATCACTTCAACACTTCACTCCGCTGCTCGTGCAACTAAGCCTAGTGGACTTTGTCTCTTAGGATTTCACCCTATCATGACAGTAAAGAACTCTTGGAATGTAGATGTAGGATAAATCACACCAAAAGGGAAATGGCACATTCCACTACCTCTCGACTCATACTTTCGACCCTTTCCAAAAACCTAGCTTTGCCTTATCCTAATGGTGTGCGACCCATCCACAAGGATTACCAAGATGGATTTTCAACCCTAGTGCCACTATAACGGAAAATTAATACAACAAACATTCATGGATGGAACTCAATTAAAACATCAATTAAAGAAGCATAATAAATATCAATGAAACAAAATCATCAAAGGGTTTACAAGTCCAAGCACCCACTAGGGGTTTAGTTCTCCATGGAGCAATACACAATCAACAATGAAATCAAAAGTGAAAACATACAATCCATAGATAAAACCACCTTGTAGTCCGTATCGATGGTCTTCTCCAAAGCTTCCCTTGTAAAGCCTAAGGCACACCTCACTGAATAGATGCCGAAGAAAGCTCCAACAATAACTCTCTTCCAATGGAACACAATGTTGAAGGCCATGAAACCGCTCTAAAGACCTAGCCAAAGCCTCTCCAAACCCTAGCCATGAGCGCCTCCAAAGATAGGAGAAAATAGGGAAAAGATAGCGGAAAGATTTTTCAAAATGTCTCATGTCACAGTATTTATAGGGAGCTGGAATCGGGCATCCACACGGGTGTGTGGAATTTCCACATAGCCATGTGGATTTCCAGATTTTGGTTTCCTGCGAGCTGTGAACAGTAACGGCTACAATGATTTTGCTATAGTGATTTGGTATAGTATTTCTCCAAAATGCTCCCGAATCCACTCTTATCATTGAGGCTACATGAATGAGCACATATCCATGTGGTAGATCACATTGCATCTTCAATAGAATCACATTGACTTGCTATACTATTGCACAAGATGGAGCGGCTCGCTCTACACCATCGAATATAAATAGAGCAGCTCCTGTCGACTCAAGACTCCCGTGCTATCACCACAGCCATTCACTGACGGCATGGATGTATCTGTAGGATGATCCTGGCCACATAATACTCTATAAACGCGCTAAGGAGTTAAGCTATTAGGATAATCTGTCAGAAGCTGCTTATACTCCTCTGTGTCAGTAAAGGCCTTGTCATATAATCTGAGTCAGACTGAGAATTATGTGATGCTCATGCTATGGTACTGACCAAATACACTGAACTGAATAGCATCTATATTGTTGAAGCTAGGAAAATTGAAAGTACCTGGCCTTAGTTTTACCAAAAGCATGCATGCAATTGGCTAGTTTGACTGAGAAGCTACTCTTACTTCCTCTTTAAAATGTTGTTTAACGTACAAGTTTGATTGATAGATAGAATGCGAGGAAACTAAACAAATACAAATAAAATGCTAACAAGAAGGCAAGATACAGGGGATAATCGGGGCGAGAAGATGGTTACAAATGTGGATCCCCTCAGGGGCTACTATAGTATGTAGGATGATAGCACTAACATGCAATTGCCTAGTTAGACCCAGAAAACCCTAGATTAGGTCAACCCGATGGTCACAGCAATTGGACCCTAATCTGGTATGAGTACTAGATACCCAATCTCTCCCGCCCAATCCTCTTATGATTACAATGGTAATAATGGTTTTCTAAAGCTAGGGTTAGAATACAAGCTAGTATTTAACCCTATGATTGGAGGGGTACAAATACCCGATGGTCACAGTGCATTTATATGTATATCCCTTCCATGCTTGGTGAGTTTAACACTAGGGCAATGGTCTGCAACCTAGCATTTCCTAGGAATTGATAAACAAAGTTCTCATGCATACCAAGGCATTCAAATACACCAAACATGAATCACAAACAAGCCAAAATGTAATAAATAGAACTAAACATCAATACAAGCACAAGTTCACCCCCGAGGTTCACCTACATCTGGTGACCTTGGGGTTTAGTTGTTTATAATCACCAAATACAACAAGAAATCCATGCAAACAACCAAACAATACATAAATAACACTCCCTCAAAGGCTGAAGGCCGGAGAAGCTTCCAAGGATGCCACTTAAAGTGGTGGCTTCCTGATAAATGCTTGTATACTAAGAATACGAAGTATTCTTTTCTTACAATGAGCTTTACTTTCATCAGTTTTATCACTAATACATGTGTTTTTGTGTTCTTTTACGTATATAGGGTTGTGAAGCTAAATAGAGAAGAAAGGTGATAACACCCCTTGCGTATGTCCCGTAAGTACACGGGTTTGTCAAGTAATAAAATCCCAGGTGAGTGGGTATCGTATCCACAGGGAATAGGGAGTAAAAATACTGAGGTTGTTTCTTAACTAATAGAAATATAAATAGTGATTTGTGTGGTAAGATGTAATGCAAACAAAAGTAAAAGAGACAAGAGAGAGAGCACAAGTAAAGGGGAGGTAAGACAATCGATATAAATGGAGTACTCGGCTATTGATCAGCCTAGGACAATTGTTTCTAGTGCAAAACCCTCTATTATGCTTCCTAACTAATGCATTAATGAGTCGTGGAGATCCTTTAATACATGGTCCCAAATCTATGGTCAACCATGCCTAATCCTATACATGTCCCGAAGGAAAAATTGAACAATCTCTCAACCTCGCACTCGTATACAATTGCAATGAGTTCTAGGGATTCCAAGTGATAAATCCTCTTCCTATATATAGACCTAACCTTTTGGTCCAGGCAGGAAGGTCCCTAGCCATATTTAAACCCTAGATGCTAAAATCACTTAAACGCTTCACTCCAGTGCACTCGCAACTAAGCCTTAGCGGAAGGTCATCCCTTAGCCCATTCACTCTATTATGACCGGAAAGAACACAAGGAATTGGAGGTAGAATAAATTACACCAGAGGGAAAGGGGATGCTCCGCTACCTCTCGACTTACCCTCTCAACCCTCTCCAATCTAGCTTTGTGTAACTCTCGTGGTGTGTCACTCACTCAAAAGGGTTACCAGTAAGAACTCTCAACCCTAGTGTCACTCTAAGGGAGTATTCATACAATTAATGCATTCAAGATTAGAACTCAATAAAAACATCAATTAATGAAAGCATAATAACAAGGTTCAATGAAACGAATACATATTAGGGTTCACAATCCAAGTAACCACTAGGGGGTTTAGCTCTCCGTGGAGCTAAGTACAATCAATGAAATCGAATGTAAAAGCAATGAATCCATAGAAAACCCCTCGATAGTAATGATGATGGTCTTGTGGAGAGTCCTCTACTCGTCCAAAGGTCCCTTTTTCCGGTCTAGGATACACCTCGCCGGATCGGTGCTGACGAAAGCTCTCCCACTAATCTTCTTCCAAACGGAGTGTAATGTTAGAGCCGTAGAACCTCTCCCAATCCCTAGCCAATACCTCTCAAAACCCTAGTCGCAGCCTTCTCTCGAGTGCTATACCACTCCCTATGGCCCCCATCCTGAGTGCTATACCAAGTGCTATATCACTCGCTATGGCCTCCATCCTGAGTGCCATACCACTCTCTATGGAGCTCAACAGTGACACTATTTGGGGTAGGCAAACTCCATCAAGCAAATATCTTCTATTATAGCTACAGTGATCATCCCAGGCTCTATACCGGGTAGCATTGAGGCCGTATGCCATGATCCAAATCCTGACTTGAAACTCTCCATGTGCTACAGTGACAGCTACATTATCTTGCTACAATGTCGGTGCTAAAGTACTCCCAACTACAGTGCTTTGCTACAGTGAACACCTACAGTACCGCGCCCTGGTTTTCTTCTCTTTTTCACCCAGAATCATATCCTCGTGTCATCCGTGGTGTTCCCGTGCCTTGCAAAGCAAATAACACACGATTAAGCACAAAATGGGCATCAATTCTAATGAAAATACATGCTAGAGGTAACAAATACATACACTCAAATACATACATTTAGACACTTATGACCTTGTCTCTCCTCACGGGGTTCATGAAGGAAAAATACTTCTTTTTCGGTATTACTAACCTCTCCTCCATGATATGGTTTCAGCCTGTGTCCGTTTACCTTAAGCGTATCCTTCTCTGGATGGGTAATCTCTACAGCCCCATGAGGTGAAATTTTGGTCACCGTGTAAGGGCCAAACCATCTGGACTTGAGCTTCCCCGGAAATAAACGTAGACGAGAATTGAATAGCAACACCTGATCTCCTACCTTGAACTCCTTCGGATTTTAATATGCTTGTCATACCATTTTCCGAATTCTTTCCTTATAAATTCTTGCATTTTCATATGCTTTCATCCTCTACTCATCCAGCTTATTAAGATGTAGCATTCTTTGTTCCCTCGACTTGTGCAAGTCAAGATTCATGGCCTTGATTACCTAGTACACACTATGCTCCAACTCCACAGGCAAGTGATAAGACTTTTCGGAAACCAGATTATAGGGAGTGGTCCCTATTGGTGTCTTGTACGCTATTCAATGAGCCCAGAGTGTGTCGTCTAACCTTTCCGACCAATCCCGCTTCTCTTGTTACACAGATTTGGTTAAAATCCTCTTAAGTTCTATGTTTGTAACTTCTACTTGACCACTCGTTTGTGGGTGATAAGGGGTAGCAAGACGATGATGCACTCCATAGCGCTTCAACACTTTAGCAAGTTGACTGTTGTAGAAGTGAGTTCCTCGATTGCTTATGATAATTCTTGGAGTTCCAAAACGAGAAAACAACTTCTTCAGAAATTTCACCACTGTTCTAGCATCGTTGGTTAGAAGGGCTTGAACTTCTACCCATTTAGAGATATAATCAACCGCCACTAAGATGTATTGATTTCCATTAGACCTCGGGAATGGTCCCATGAAATCAATACCCCATACATCGATTTTGAGGCATTTCATCTCTTCGGGATAGATTCCCAGTCCTCTGACAGCTGTCACATCAAAGAATAAAGTGATGAGTATCGTGGAATAAAGTTGGCCAATAGAATCCGATGGCAAGAACTTTTTCAGCAGTCCTGCTCGAAGCATAGTACCCCCCAACGGGACCCGAATGACAATGTGTAATGGTGCTCCAACCTTCCTCCCTAGATACACATCGTCGAACCACATAGTCGGCACAAATACGGAACAAATAAGGATCATCCCAAAAGTAATTCATTAAATCACTGAAAAACATTTTGTTCTGCTGATAGCTGAGACCTTGCTTTATTACCTTTACTCGACAAATAGTTTGCAAAATCTGCGAACCATGGAGTACCCTCTGATTCTGACTCCTGTATCGGATACAAATGTTCTTCAGGGAAAAAATCGTTGATCACCTTGCTCGCCGATTCTTGCCCCTCACACCCTTCTAATATTGAAAGGTGATCTGCAATCACATTTTCAGCTCCCCTCTTGTCTTTTATTTCCATATCAAACTCCTGTAACAATAAAATCCACCGAATCAACCTTGGCTTCGCGTCAGCTTTATGCATGAGATAGCGGAGTGCTGAATGATCCGTAAATACTGTCACTCTTGATAAAATGAGATATGGCCAGAACTTGTCAAAAGCAAATACCACTGCCAATAATTCCTTTTCGGTAGTTGTATAGTTCTCTTGCGCGCTTGTGATGGTCTTGCTAGCATAATAGATTGGACAGAATTGCTTGTCCTTCCTCTATCCTAAAACCACTCCTATAGCATAATCACTTGCATCACACATGAGTTCAAAGGGTTTATTCCAATCCGGTATTATCAGAATTGGTGCTTGCACTAATCTTTTCTTCAACAACTTAAATGCACTTAAACAATCATACCCAAAGTTGAAAGGAGTATCTTTTTCTAGGAGGTTGGTCAATGGTTGTGTGATATTTGAGAAGTCCTTGGTAAACCTTATGTAAAAACCCTACATGCCCCAAGAAGTTGTGGATCTCCTTTACATTTGAAGGTGGAGGAAGCTTCTCAATTACCTCAATCTTTGACTTGTCCACATCCATCCCTGCTTTTGAAATCTTATGTCCAAGGAGAATGCATTCTTGAACCATGAAATGACACTTGTCCCAATTGAGGACGAGGTTTGTTTCTTCACATCTCACTAGAACTTTCTCCAAATTTTTCAAACAACTGTCGAAAGAGTTTGCAAAAATACCAAAAAATTATCCATAAATACATCCATAATGTCCTCCAGCAAATCATCAAAAGTGGTTGTCATACAACGTTGGAATGTGGCTGGTGCATTGCACAATCCGAAAGGCATTCTTCGGTAAGCAAAAGTACCATAAGGACAAGTAAAAATGGTCTTTTCCTGATCTTCTGGAGCTATAGGGATTTGAAAATATCCTGACATACCATCAAGGAAACAATAAAATTGATGCCCTGCTAAACGCTCCAAAATTTGATCTATAAATGGTTACGAAAAATGATCTTTGCGAGTGGCGTCATTTAGTCTTCTATAATCAATACAAACTCGCCATCCTGTAACTATCCTGGTCGGAATCAACTCATTCTTTTCATTGATTACCACCGTCATGCCTCCTTTTTTTGGAACCACTTGAGTTGGGCTCACCCATGCACTATCGGATATGGGATAAATAATTCTTGCATCTAGTAGCTTCATTGCTTCTGCTTTGACAACTTTCTTCATGTTTGGATTTAGTCTTTGCTGTGGTTGGATTACAGACTTGTAATCATCTTCCATTAAGATTTTATGGGTGCAAAAGGATTTATTTATTCCCTTGATATCTGAAATCTTCCATGCAATAGCCGACTTATGCTTTTTTAGCATACTAACAAGCTTGTCCTTTTGTTCCACCGACAAATTCAAGGCTATAATCACCGGAAGTTTAGATTCTTCCATTAAGAAAGCATACTCCAAGTGTGCTGGTAAGGTCTTGAGCTCTAAGGTTGGCGGTTCATCAATTGACGGACATAACCTACTCTCCTTCAACCTGTCAATTTCCTCAAAGTCGTTCATTCCCTGCTCGACTTCATTCTTCCTGTCTCCTGACTGTGAATGTACTTATGTATGGTAATAACCAACTGTCAATGTATTCAAACCACAAATCTCCCCTAATGAGATTGACACCCCTACTGAGAAAAGTTCTTGTCTTTGTTCGTGATAAAATGAGTCGAACTGATTGAGAACTGCCTCCAAACTTTCTTCTAAATGATCACTCGATAATGCCAATGCGGACCTCTCAAACTGATCCAGCATACTATGTAATTCGTAGTCCTGCTTCTGAGTTCTGGCGATGTATTCTTCAACTGATTCACTCACGACATGTTGAATGGTATCCAGCTCTTGCAAAAAGTAACATGATGTGTCCGGTAATGCAAATGCTTGAACTTTCTCCTTTACATTTTCAACCATTTCGGTGATAGTGTCAATTAATTCGGGTATGAAAATCATTTTTCTGAAATCAAAGAAAGGAGAACAAATTAGAACGATGATAGAAAAGAAAATGTGAAATAGAATGGATAAAGGAATAGCTAAGGAAACAAAAGTGCAAAGTACCTCTAAACGCCTTCTTCCCCGGCAATGGCGCCAAAAACTTGACAATGCTCCCCGCAAGTGCACGGGGTTGTCGAAGTAATAAATCCCAGGTGAGTGGGGTATCGTATCCACAGGGAAAAGTGAATAAAAAATACTTACTTTGTTTCTTAACTATATGAAAGATGAATGGTAATATGTGTGACAAGATTCAATTCTCAAAAGTAAAGCCGCCAGAAAGAGAGCAAAAGTAAATGAGAAGGTAAGGGAATTGATAAAGATGGGGTACCCAGGTATCGATCCGCCTAGGAAAGTCATTTCAAGTGCAAGAACTCTCTATTATGCTTCTTAACTAATGCAATGGTGAGTCAGGGACATCCTTTTAATGCATGGTCCTGAATCTAGGGTTAACCAAGCCTAATCCTCTACATGTCCCGGAGGAGAGGTTGAACAACCTCTCAACCTTGCACTCGTAAGATGGATTGCATTGGGCTCTGGGGATTCTAAGTGATAAATCTCTTCCTAATTGTAGACCTAACCCTTTGGTCTAGAAGAAAGGTCCCTAACCACAATTAAGCCCTAGATGCTAAAATCACCTCAACTCTTCACTCTGTTGCACTTGCAACTAAGCCTAGCAGAGGGTCATCCCTTAGCTCATTCACTCTATTATGGCCACAAAGAACTCGAGGAATGGAGGTAGAATCTATCACACTGGAGGGAAAAGAGGACACTCCTGTACCTCTCGACTCACCCTCTCAACCCTCTTCAATCAAGCTTTGTCTAACTCTCGTGGTGTGTCACTCACTCGAATGGGTTACCATATTAACTCTCAACTTTAGTGTCACTCTAAGGGAGTATTCAACAATCAAACATTCAAGATTGGAACTCAGAAAAACATCAATTTATTTCAATCATAATAAAGAGATTCAATAAAACTAATACATTCTAGGGTTCACAAATACCCAAGTACCCACTGGGGGTTTAGCTCTCCATGGAGCACAATACAAACGATAATGAAATCAAATGTTAAAGAAAGCAATCCATAGGAAAAACCCCCTCGATAGTCATGGCGATGGTCTTGTGGAGAGTCCTCTACTCATCGCAAGATCCCCTTGTCTGGTATAAGATACACCTCGTCGAATCAATCCAACGGACTCTCCCTTACCAACCTTCTTCCAAAGCGATGATGATGTCAGAGCCATAGAACCTCTTCAAATCCCTAGCCAATACCACTCAAAACCCTAGCCGCAGCCCTCTCTCAAGTTGGGGAAAAGATGTAGAAAAAAATGTTGAAATCGGGGCTGAAATCGACCTTAAATAGTGCTGGAATCGGGATTCCACACGGCCATATGGATATTCCACACAAGCCTATGGAATTAATGCACGGGCGTGTGGAATTTCCACACGCCTGTGTGGCTCCTCTGTTTTGCTCCTTCTTCAGCCTGCTGTGAACAGTATTTGCTATAGTGCCAGCCCGAAATACTCCCGAATCCATGCTTTCATTGAGGTAATGTAAATGGGCACACGTTCACATTATAGATCATCTTGGTTCTTTAATAAACGGTCACATTGGTGGAGATCTTGCTAAATATGCACAAGGAGGTTAGCATACATTCTAGCATTCTAAACCCGACAAATGTCTCCGCGTTTGGGCCTTCTCAAGATCTCCTCTAAATAATGCGTAAAATGATCTACAATGGCTTCTTTCACAAATAATCGGCCTCACAACCCAACCTGCATAAAAGTACACAAATACAGAAGTATTAGCGCTAAAACCTGGCAAAAGTAATGCTCATCATAAGGAAAGAACGCTTCGCATTCTTAACATATGATGGGGTAATTTATCACTAAATTTATAAAGACAAAATGCAGCCTTTTTGAGTTCTGTACATCCACATGGGCGTGTGGAAATTACCCACTCCCATGTGACTCCACAGGAGAGACGCATAGGGCAAACGCACGCCCCTGTGGTTTCTCGGGATGACATCCTATGCTTTTGAACGCATCGACACGGGCGTGTGGAAATTCTCTACGCACATGTGCCCAACCCATAGGGGCAGACGCACTCCCTTGCGTATTCTCTGTCCAACTCAAGAAATTCTTTTAAGTGTTTCACACTCCCATGTGAAAATTCCCCACGGGTGTGAACCTTTACAGGGCTAGCTTACAGGGGCACCTACACACCCCTGTGTATTCTCGAGATTGAGGAGAGCTCTTCTGTAGAGATCCACACAGGCGTGTGGAAATTATCCACGTCCGTGTGGTTATCATAGGGTTATCTACAAGGGCGAGTCCACGCTCCTATGACTTCTCAGGAAATATCTCAGTCTCTGCCGGAAGACGCACGGCCGTGCAAAAATTACCCACAAGCGTGTGACCGTCACAAGGTCATTCACAGTGGCGAGCCCACGCCCCTATGTACTATAGGGAAAAGCTCACAGTAGAGACCCATGGTCATATGGAAATTCCACACGGCCGTGTGTTTTCTCTGGATGACTAAGAAAAACTGCAAGCTCTGCAAAAAATTCTTGAACATCTCAATACACTCAAAGCCTATCCTATCATGTAAAATATACCAGGGAAAACACAACAAACTCGCTCAAACGGCCAACAACTTCGCCATATATACATTTAAGCACACGATAACACCAAATGATCTACAAGAAAAGCACAACAAAAGTATCTAAAGATCTAGACACTAACACTCAAAGCCTTATTCATGCAAATACTAACTAAAAACTAGAAAAACATTAAAAACTTGGGTTGCCCCCGAAGAAGCGTTTGTTTTATGTCACTTAGCTTGACGTACCTCTTTCTTACCTTATGCGGGCTTCAAAAGAGTGTGTTCCTCCTGACTAGACATTGCATATCTACTTCCTTTAAACCAAAAATCTACTTGCCAGTGTGGAATATTTGTTGGAGAGTCAAACCATCTTACCTTTAGCATAGGTGGGTCATTCGATGGCTTCAATCTCCTACCAACATCCTCTTCCAAACCCAAAATCTCTCTCTTGCAATTTATGAGTTGATCAATCCCAAAGAGTGGTGCTCATTCCATTACCTTAGGATTTACTTCTTCTTCCATTTCAAATTGAAAAAGTAATCTGTCGTCGCCAACCCTAATTGCATCATTTTTTGCTCACAAACATACTGTCCATTCAAACAATCCTCACATTGAATGAAAGGTTCTTCTTGCATCCCCTCATTCTCAACAACATCATACTCGTTCCTCCCAACTTCTTCATTGCCAATCACTACCACATCCTATCTATAAGGAACTTGAATTGCTTGCTCAAATGCTTATTGTTCCTTGAAGAGTGTATCAAGTATCCCTCCTAATTGATGCTCAAGGTTTTTATAGGAGGCTTCATGACATCATAGTGTGGTCTCCATATTTTGGACACAGACATCAGATGCTTCAATAAAATTAGCTAATATTGTTTGCAACTAAAGTGCATCCTCTCCGAGTATCTCAACCTTTTGACATTCCTCTTGAGGTGCTTCCCAATATTATCCATCATTATTCCACAAGAAGTTTGGGTTGCCTTTTTCAATTGGATTATATGTGTTGCAACAGGGAATGCTCTGTTGTTGTGAAGCAATAATTCTATCAACTTTTCCACTCAGAGCTTCAACTCGAGAATATATAGCAATGAGCGGATCAATCATCATTTAAACTCCTTGTAAGAAAAAGTAAGACATGACAAAAGAAAACAAATGAGAATGATGGAAGAATAAGAAAGTGTGAAATAGAATGAAATATAAATAGCTAAAATAGCAAAGTTCAAAGTGATTCTAAAAAGCCTATTCCGTGGCAACGGCGCTAAAAACTTGACAACATCGCTTGCGTGTGACCCGTAAGTGCACGGGTTTGTCAAAGTAATAAATCCCAAGTGAGTGGGTATCGTATCCACAGGGAATAGTAAATAAAAACATAACAAATGCCATTTAACTAGGATGAGAATGAATCAATGATGGTGTGAATAAGATTGATATGAAAAGACTAAAAGAAATAGGAAAGAGAGGCACAATAGAATGAGAGGAAAGACAATCGATAGAAGTGGGGTACTCGGACAATGATCCCCCTAGGACTAATGTTTCAAGTGCAAGACCAACTATTATGTCTCCTAATTGACGCTTAATGAGTCATGGAAATCCTTAAACATACGGTCCCAAACTTAAGGTCAACCTTGACTAACTCTAAACTATGTCCCGATGGAGAAATCAATCAATCTCAACACCTCACACTGTGTAGAGTTGCGAGACACTCGAGAGATTCTAAGTGATAAAACCCCATTCGAATGTATAGATCTAACCCTTTGGTCCAGGCGGAAGACCCCTAATAACAACTAAGCCCTAGGTGATAAAGTCAATTCAACGCTTCACTCCGTTGCCTGTGCAACTAAGCCCCAGTGGAGATCATCCTTTAGCTAATTAACTCTACTATGACCGCAAAGAACTCTTGGAATATGGAGGTAGGATAAATCACATCGTAGGAAAATTGAGACGCTCTGCTACCTCTCGACTCACCCTCTCGACCCTCTCCAACCTTGCTTTGTCTAACCCTCATGGTGTGTCACTCACCCACAAAGGTTACCAAGATGGTCTGTCAACCCTAGTGTCACTCTAAGGAGAAATCATTCAACGAGGATTCAAGATTAGAACTCAATTAGAAACATCAATTAAGGAAAGCATAATAAAAGGTCAATGAAACAAAAAAACATCCTAGGGTTTACAAAATCCAAGAACCCACTAAGGGTTTTAGCTCTCCATGGAGCAAGATACAATCAATAATGAAATCAAAAGTAAAAACATGAAATCCATAGTAAAACCTCCTTAGTATTCATGTCGATGGTCTTGTGGAGTGGCCTCGTCCTCTCCAACGCTCCCCTTGTCAAGCCTAGGGCACATCTTGCCGGATCGGTGCCGACGAAAGCTCCCCCAGTAACTATCTTCCAAGAGAAATGTTGCGATGAAGCCGTACAACCACTCCAAAAGCCTTGCCAAAGCCTCTCTAAACTATAGCTGCCTGCCTCTCAAAAGTTGGAGAAAAGATAGGAAAAGGGATGCAGAAATCAGGCTAGAAAATGGCTTTAAATAGGCTGGAATCGGACATCCACAAGAGCCTGTGGATGTTCCACACGACCTTGTGGAATTTCAACACGGGTTTGTGGAATTTCCACATGCTCGTGTGGATTCTCTGGAATTCTGATTTTCGGCCAGCTGTGAATAATAACTACTACACTAAATTATTACAGTGATTTGCAATAGTAACTTGCTGTAATGCCCTCCCCAGAACACTCCCGAATCCACTTTTCATCGAGGCAACATAAAGTGGAACACGTTTATGCAGTAGATCACGTTGCTTCTTCAAAAAACTGGTTTGTTGGTGAAGATCTTGCTATCATTGCACAAGATGGGATACGCAAATGTGACTGCCTTTATGTCCCTCGAACTCATTGTAATGACTTGAATACATGGATGTTGGCATACATTCACGTATCTTAGAGCCCCCACTTGTGTCTTCGCATATGTTCCGTCCAAGATTCCACAAAATAGTGCGTTCACGATCTACTTTTGGCTTCTTTTCTTAAAACTTAGCTTGAAAACCCTAAATGAGCAAAATAACACAAATACATATGTATTAGTGCTTAAACCTGATAAAAGTAATGCTCATCATATGGAAATAACACTTCACATTCTTAACACACAAGCACTTATCAATCTTCACTTCAGTTAAATAGCAATCTTTGTGTTTCTTATCACTATTCACTATGGATTTCGACTACCCACTCACCGATGCATTATTACTTTGACAAACCCGTGCGGTTACCAGTCACACGGAAGGGGTGTGTCAAGTTTTTGGTGCCGTTGCTAGGGAATAGGTGTTTTAGAAACACTTTGCACTTTGCTATTTTATCTATTCATCATTTATTCTATTTCACACTTTCTTATTCTATCATCATTATGATTTGTTTTTCTTTCTTTTGTAACAGCTCCAAGTTATGACCCGAGGGAACCCTTCTACATTGGTTGAAGAAGATCCTGAACTTTAATGAACACTTCGTAGAAGAGGTAGAGAACCTGTGCAAGAACAGAATCGTACAGCTAAGATAGAGGGTGAAGAAGCTGAAAACATGGCTGAACAAGAAGGCCAATGAAGAACTTTTTTAGATTTTGTTAGACCTACTATTCATGGGACACAATCGAGCATTGTGAGCCCACCGGTTGTAGCCTAGAATTTTGAGTTGAAGCTGGCCTTTATTTAGATGGTTCAACAGTCTGAACAATTTAATGGATTAGCTGATGAAGACCCGAACAATCATATTGAGAACTTCCTTGAAGTGTGCAACATGTTGAAGATCAATGGGGTTTCTAATGATGCAATTCCCTTGAGAGCTTTCCCATTCTCTTTGAAAGGAAAGGCCAAACAGTAGCTCCATTCATTGCCAAGAGCTTCCATCACAACATGGAACTAAATGGTCGAAGCTTTTATTGCAAGGTACTTCCCTCTGGGAAAATTGACAAAGATTCATAATGAGATATCTTCATTTGTTCAGATAGAGCTTGAAACTTTGTTTGAGACTTGGGAATGATTCAAGAACCTTCTGTAGAAGTGCCCACAACATGTCTTCCCGGAGTGGATAAATCAATAATACATTTTATAACGGGTTGAGCTCAAGCAACAAACAACTTCTAAATGCCGCTGTAGGAGGTACAATATGGAACAAGACTCCCAAAGAACCCCGATAATTGATCGAAGAAATTGGTTTGAATACCTACCAATGTAATGCAAGAGAAAGAAAGAAAGTGGCCGGACTCCACGAAATTGATGCGGTTACATCATTAGCAACCCAAGTAGAGGAATTAAGTGAGAAATTGGATACATTAACTTCACCAAGGATAGACGTAATCACAATTTGTGCTAGTTGTGGGGGTTCACATATGCCATCCAATGTCCTATTTCGATTGCTACTTCAGCCCCAACTGAACAAGTAGACTTTGTCGGTAATTTGGGAAAAAGGCAAGGCAATCCTTAGAGCAACACCTACAACCAAGGATGGAGAAGCCATCCTAAGTTTTCTTGGAATAACCAAGGGTAACAAAAGGCAAATGCACCACCGGGTTTTCAACAACAACAATAAGCCCCGAACATGGAGAACCGAGTTTCAGGCTTGGAAACCCAGATGACCGATCTAGAGAAAGCTTTGACGAGATTTGTTTTGTCATCGGACACAAGGTTTCAATCATTTGAAGCTACACTTCGCAACCACACCACATCTTTGCACAATCTAAAAAATTAAGTAGGGCAAATTGCGAAGTCATTATCGGAGGGACCTCAAGAGAGCTTGCCTAGTAACACCGAAACTAATCCAAGAGAACACATGAAGATGATCACTTTGAGAAGTCGTCGTGAGATTGAGGGTAGGCTTCCTAATGAGAAGACCAATGTTGAAGTACCCGAGATCGTGGAGCTTGAGGAGAGAACAAATAAGGAGAAAGAGATGGCAACCCGGCCTTACAAACCGATAGTCCCTTGTCCTTCGTGATTGAAGAACGACCAAAATGATGAGCAATATAAGAAGTTCTTGGGTCTATTCAAGCATTTGCACATCAACATTCCTTTTGTGGAGGTGTTGTCCCAAATGCCTCGGTATGCAATGTTTTTGAAGGATCTTTTGACCAACAAGAGGAAGTTGGAGGAGAGTGCATCGGTGATCTTAGATGCCTCTTGTTCGGAGGTTTTGCAAAATAATATGCCGAACAAGAAGAAAGACCCTGAAAGCTTTGTTATTCTGTGCAACATTGGTAATATGGGTGAAGAGATGGCATTGGTAGATTCAGTGGCTAGTATCAACGTCATGCCGTACTCGTTCTTTCAGAGGCTAGGCTTGGGAGAGCCTAGGCCCACGTAGATGACACTTCCATTGTAATACCCTTAATCTTTGGATACCTGTAGGAAATTATATTCAAGGTATTATCATAGTTGCAATAAGTTTTTTCTGCAGAGCAATTTGTTGAAAAACCCCAAGTGGAAAGAACAAGGAACTAAGTGTGAAAATTTCTATAAGATTTTGAATTCATGAGTAATGAAAAAAGGATTGCCATGAAATGTTTTTGGAAACCAAGAACTAGAAGGGAAGGCGGCAGGGACATTTTTGTAATACTATGTTATAATCGAAGGACCGTTGGACAGTTTGTGAGGACCTTTTGAAATATTATTTTATAATTCAGGGAACATTCGTGACTTTTCAAGGATCTTTTTGTAAGAAATTTTGTTTTTCAGGGACTGACTGTGAATTTCGGCAGACTTTTAAATAAAGAGATAAGGTTGGAATTTTCTAGGTTTTGTGGGTTTTCTTCTTCTTCTTCTTCTTCTTCATGGCTGCTATTGTACCCGAGAGAAGAAGAAGAACAAGAACAAGAACAAGAAGAAGGAGAAGGAATGGAAAGAGAAAGAAGAGGGATCTTGGAGGTTTGATAGAAGAAGGAAGTTGGTGTTTGATTGGTAAGGGTTTTAAATAATTTTTTTTTGAGATGTATTGGTGTAGGTTTGTATGTTTGTATGTGTGGTTAATTGATGAAGAAGATGAGGATATGGAAGAAAGGTTGATAGAGAGGATGAAAAATGGATATTAGATGATTTTATGTGAAAAATATTTCTATTGGAGATGGAATTTTGTATGGAATTAAGGATGAATTCTAGGTTTTTTACCGTAGAGTTACTGTAGCACTGAGATTAGGGTTTTTGTTTGGGTGATTAAGTCGATGATGATGGTTGTTAAGTTGATGATAATTATTAAGATGGTGATGATAATTGTTGGGAATGTGTTGGTTGAGTTATATTGGGTTGGTTGAGTTTGTTTGATAAAATCAAGTTAAATTGGTTGGGAATTAAGTGGTTGGTTTTAATTGATTTGGTTGAATTTGATGTTGGGTTGGATGAGAATTGTTGCGATTGGGATTAATTGAATTGATTTTTTTTAGGTTTGATCAAATCAAGATGAATTGTGATTGGGCTTGAATTGTTTGGCAAGGTTAAGTTGGTTGAGGTTGATTAGGACTTGGTTGAGATTTTGGGCTAATGACTTTGTGGTGAACCAATTCAAGGAGAATTGGGTTCAGTTGAACAAAGCTGGTTCAAGAGACTTTGTATAACAATTGAACTTGATTCATTGGAATTGAGATTGGTTCAGGTTGGTTCAGGATGGTTTAGCCTAAATTAAGTTGGTTTGAGTGCAATTGGAGACCGATTTGATTATGCAAGATCGGGTTTTAACCTGTTGGAGTGAGTGGGCCCAATTAAAGAGTCAATTATTTATTTCTTGTATTTTCTTTTGGAGTTAAATTCTGTCAATAGGCTGCATTTAATTTACTTTTATTTCGTTCTCCTGTTAGGTGTTGTTCAGGCTTGGAAGGGAGTTCCAGGTCTAGCTAGAAACCCAAGGGAGACCAGGTGAGTTAGTAGTGGCTATTATTTTGCATAATTTGTTAATTGATACTGTTTTAAAATAATTATTTAATGGCTATTATTTGGAGATAATTGTTTAATTATTCCATTTTATATTATTTAATGATTTATATTGTTAAAGGTTACTAATATTTATTTGTAGTTTGCTATCCTTTAGCAATTGTATGAGTATATCAGGTTTTGACAATTAAATTATGCGCAATTCTTCTAAGAGAACGCCTATGACTGTTCTACATTGCTTAAGTAAAGTTTTATTGGTTATTACACTAGCATTGAGACTTTATTGAATTTGAAATGAGTTATTTGCATATATTTCATACTTGAAAGCATTATTGTTCAAAGGCGAGGATTTCCGTTTTGTTACGTGATTTGCAAATTGTGCGTTAATTTATATTAAAATCTTTGGATACGTTTGTGCTTATCATTTCTGCGGAGAAATGGCAGATAGTTTGGATATTGATTTTTATCCTGGTTATGGACTCTTTGTAGCGAGATGTATGCTTATTCAGTTAGTATGGTGACCCTACTACAGTAGGAACCCTCCACGACCAGCTTGTTGAGGTGGCGTGATGGACCGGCTGACTTTTATGAGGGGCAGTTCAGGTGGGAGTGTAGAGCCCTGACTGGATATTCATCCGGTAGCCGGGGTCACCGATCTTGAACCGATGTGTCAACATTAAGGACATGAGTTACTTGACTTCTCTGAACCTAGCCGTGTCCACGACCAAGGTATAGAAAGATTTCTAGACCACGTTATGCTGGTTGAGTGTTGGGTATTTCTTTATACTGAATTTGAGATTTATGTTATTTTGGATTATGATGAGGGGGCAAAGCCAGGTGTCGCTCTTAGGAGGGAAGTCTGCCACAAAATTTCTGTTTACTGAGAAAATTGATTTGATGTTGATTTATGTTGAATTTATGTTCCAAAGCTCTTTAAAGAGGTATTTTGCCAAATTTATGGTCTTTGTGAAAGTTTGAAAGTTATTTGGGAAAATTGACCTTTATGAACTTTATATACGCTATATTTAATTATTTGAAATTATTGAGCCACTATTGACCAACTGAATGTGATGCACTTATAGGAACAATAACCCTACTAGCTTGCTAGTGCGAGTATAGAGCCAGTTAAGGCTGAGTTGAGGGTTACATTGGATACCTTTTCTTTCTTCTGTTAGTGTCATGATTGTATAGCGGTTGTACCCGCATATTGGATTAATCGTGCAAATTATATCCATGTATTTGAACCCTGTAACGGTGTAAAGTTGGTATTGTGCCCTGCAAGTCTGATTAGGTTTTTCAAGTGTGTCAGTTTTCAAGTTGAAATGGGTTTTTAACTAATGGGTGCCACATTTACCTTGGTAGAAGGGGTGCGTGTGACATCAATTGGCGGACAGAATGGTTAGACATCTGAGGGGTATTATCGAAGATATACTTGTGAAGGTTAACAAGTACATATTTCCTATGGACTTTGTGGTGTTGGATGTCGATGAGGATGTAGATGAGGATGTAGATGTTCCTGTAATACCACACGCTCGTGTGGATCCACGGGACATGAAAACTGAATGGCCACTATGCTAAAAATCCACAAATACACCAAAAAAACAATTTCTAAACTAAATCTAAACATGCATTGACCACTTTAGCATAGAAACGAACCACATTCTCTTGTTTAATCAAATAAAATCAAGTAATGGCGAAGAAAAGAGAGAATAAGGGTTTACTGACGAGATAAAGAAGAAAACATGAAATCAGCTGGAAAACTCGAGTAAAACCTCTCTAAATAGGCGATGCAAGGTCGGGGAGAGTGAATGAGTGTGTTCTTTGAGCATTTAGAAGTGTAAAAATGAGAAAGGCCATATAGATTTGTAAAGGAAATCGCTGCCTATTATATTTTGTACATTCAGACGGGCCAGTGGAAATTACCCACGTCCGTGTGACTCCACATGAGAGCTTCAGAGTGGCAGACACACGTCCTTGTGTGCTCTCCGGATAGCACACTTTATCTCTGAACGCATCCACACGGCAGTGTGGAAATTCCCCACGACCATGTGCTTGACCCACAGGGGTACCCACAAGCCCCGATGGCTTCTCTGTCCAACCGAGAAATTTTCTAAGTGTTCCACATGCCCCTGTGGAAATTCCACACGCGCGTGTGGATCTTTCATAGGAATACTTATAGGGGCATTCACACGCCCCTGTGTCTTCTCGGGATGGAGGAGAACTTTTTGCAAAGATCCACACGGGCGTGTGGAAATTACCCACGCCCGTGTGTTTGTCACATGGTCAGACACAAGTGCATACGCACTAACAATGCCGCTTGTGTGTGACCCGTAAGTGCACGGGTTTGTCAAAGTAATAAATCCCAAGTGAGACGGGTACTGTATCCACAAGGAGTAGAGAATACAAATACCAAAATTGATACTTAACCAAGTGAAGATGAATAACAATTGTGTTGATAAGATGTGATGTAAACAGAAATAAAAGAAACAAGAATGAGAGGGACAAGTAAGTGAGAGGAAAGGCAATCGATAGAAGTGGGGTACTCGGACAATACTTCCTAACTAATGCTTAATGAGTAGTGAAAATCCTAGAGCACATGGTCCCAAACCTTAGGTCTACCATGACTAACTCTACACTATATCTCGGAGGAGAAATCCTAGAGTTCTAGGGATTCCAAGTGATAAACCCTATTCCTGTGTGAAGATCTAACCCTTTGGTCTAGGCAAAAGATCCCTACTCACAATTAAGCCCCGGAAACTAAAGTCACTTCAACGCTTCACTCTGTTGCTCGTGTAACTAAGCCCCAGCGGAGTTCATCCTTTAGTTCTTCACTCAATTGTGACCGCAAAGAACTCTATGAATTGGAGGAATGATAAATCACACTGTAGGGGAAAGTGGATGCTCCGCTACCTCTCGACACACCCTCCCAACCTTCTCCAATCTAACTTTGTCTAACCCTCGTGGTGTGTTACCCATCCATAAAGGTTACTAAGATGATCTCTTAACTATAGTATCACTCTAAGGGAGAAATCATGCAACAAGAATTCAATATTAAAACTCAATTAAAATATAAATTAAGGAAAGCATAATAAAATGTCAAAGAAACAATAACATCCTAGTGTTTACAAAATCCAAGTACCCACTAAGGGGTTTAGCTCACCATGCAACAAGATACAATCAATAATGAAATTGAAAGTAAAAACAAGTAATCCATAAGAAAACCACCTTGGTATTCGTGTCGATAGTCTTGTGGAGTAGCCTCGTCTTCTTCAAAAGTCTCCTTGTTCGGCCTAGGGCACACTTGGCCGGATTGATGCTGACGAAAGCTCCCCCAATAACCTTCTTCCAAGTGGAGCGCGGTCTCGAATCCATAGAACCACTCCAAAGACATGCCAAAATTCTCTCAAAACCCTAGCTGACGGTCTCGCAAAAGATAGAGAAAAGTTGGAGAGAAGGGTGAAAGGATTCTCCAAAAATCGGGTTGAATCGCGGCTTAAATAGGGCTGGAATCAGGCATCCACACGCCCCTGTCGATTCTCTACAAGAGCCAGTGGAATGTCCACACGAGCGTGGGGAATTTCCTCATGCCCGTGTGGATTCTCTGGAAAACTAATTTTCTGGCGGTTGTGAACAATAACTGCTATAGTGTATTACTTCTGTAATTTGCTATAGTTCCTACTACATTGCTCCGGCAAAACCTTCCCAATTCCACACTTTTCATTGAGGTAACATAAACGGGCACACGTTTATGCAGTAGATCACAACTCTTTTTTAATCAAAGTCCTCATTGGTGAAGATCTTGCTATCAATGGACAAGTCGGGATATGCAAATGTGACTTCCTTCGTGCACCTCCAACTCATTGTAATGCCTTGACTACATGGAGGTTAGCACACATTGACATATCTTAGAGCCCTACTTGTGTCTTCGCGTTTGTTCTTTCCAAGATTCCACCAAATAGTGCGTTCACGATCTACTTTCGGCTTCTTTTCTTAATACTCAGCTTCACAACCCTAAATGCACAAAAGAACACAAATACACATGTATTAGCGCTTAGACCTGATAAAAGTAATGCTCATCGTAATTAAAGAACACTTCGCATTCTTAACACACAAGCACTTATCACACAGGGGCGTGGGTAATTTCCACACACCTGTGTAAATTCCTGCAGAGAGTTTTTCTCTATCCTGAGAAGACAAAGGGGCGTGTGGATGGCTTTATGAGTGCCCTTGTGAAGATCCACACGCCCAAGTGGAATTTCAACAGGGCATGTGGAACACTTAGAATTTATCTCGGTTGGATAGAGAAGCCACAGGGGTATGTGTGTGCCCCTATGGGTCGGGCAAGCGGGTGTGGGGAATTTCCACACGCTAGTGTGGATGCGTTTAAAGTAAAGTGTGCTATCTCGATAGCACACACGGGCGTGTGTTTTCCCCTGTGAGGGTTCCCTGTTGAATCACGCAAGGGTGGGTAATTTCTGCATGCCCATGTGGATGTACAGAACACCAAGAGGCACGGGTTTTTAATAACGGCCTTGCGTGTGACCTGTAAGTGCACAGGTTTATGGAAGTAATAAATCCTAGGGTGAGTGGGTATCGTATCCACAGGGAGTAGGGAATAAAAATACCAAAATTGCTATCTAATTAAGCTGAGATGGAAGAATGATTTTTTGATAAAATGTAATGAAAGTAAGAATAAAAGAAACAAGAAAGAGAGAAGCACAAATAGATGATAGGTAAGGCAATCAATAGAAGTGGGGTACTCGGATATTGTTCCACCTAGGATAATTGCTTCAAGTGCAAAATCGACTATTATATCTCCTAATTGACGCTTAATAAGTCATAGAAATCCTTAAACACACGGTCCCAAACCTAAGGTCAACAGTGACTAACTCTACACTATGTCCCGGCGGAGAAATCGATCAATCACAACATCTCACACTGTGTAGAGTTGCAAGACACTCTAGGGATTCCAAGTGATAAACCCTATTCCAATGTATAGATCTAACCTTTTAGTCCAAGCGGAAGAGCCCTAGTCATAATTGAGCCCTAGGTGCTAAAGTCACTTCAACTCTTCACTCTATTGCCTGTGCAACTAAGCCCCAGCGGAGGTCATCCCTTAGCCCATTCACTCTACTATGACCACAAAGAAATCTTGGAACATGGACGTAGGATAAATCACATTGGAAGGGAAAGGGGATGCTCCGCTACCTCTCGACTCACACTCTCAACCCTCTCTAATCTAGCTTTGTCTAATTTTCGTGGTGTGTCACTCACTCACAAGGGTTACCAATAAGAATCCTCAACCCTAGTGTCATTCTAAGGGAGTATTCAGACAATCAAGCATTCAAGATTGGAACTCAATTAAAACATCAATTAATGAAAGCATAATGAAAGGTTTAATGAAACAAATACATCCTAAGGTTCACAAATCCAAGTACCCACTAGGGGTTTAGCTCTCCATGCAGCTAGTTACAATAAAAAATGAAAGTGAATGCAAAGACAAGTAATCCATAGAAAAACCCCTTGCTATTCGTATAGATGGTCTTGTGGAGTAGCCTCGTCTTGTCCAAACGTCCCCTTATCCGGCCTAGGGCACTTCTCGCCAGATCGATGCCGACGATAGCTACCTCAACAACCTTCTTCCAAGCAGAGCGCGGTGTCGAATCCATTGAACCACTAAAAATGCTTGCCAAAAACCTCTCAAAACCCTAGCCGAAGGCCTCCCAAAAAATAGAGAAAAGTTAGAGATAAGAGTGAAAAAGAACTCCAAAAATCAGGCTAAATTGCGGCTTAAATAGGGCTGGAATTAGGCATTGACACACCCTTGTGGATTCTCCACACGAGCCTATGGAATTTCCACACGGGGATAGGGAATTCACACACCCGTGTGGATTCTCTGGAAAATTGATTTTTGACCAGCTGTGAAAAGTGACTGCTACAGTGTATTAATGCAGTTATTTGCTACATTGACTTGCTACATTGCTCCGCCAAAACACTCCTAATTCCACACTTTTCATCGAGGCAACATAAGCAGCCACACGTTTATGCCGTATATCGTGACTCTTCTTCAATCAAAGACCTCATTGCATGTATTTTGTGAGGTTTGATGCCGGTTTTGCGCTTAATAGTCTACTATTTGTTTTGTAGGGCATAAGGAAGCCATGGAGAACAAGAAGATATGATTTAGGTGAAAAGACAAGAAAATAGGAATTTCATACCACTCCCCATACTACCATGTATGGGGGCCGTATGCACTATAGTAGCGGAATGCTTTGGAGTTATCTGCCCAGATTTCCATAATACCCAGTATACGGGGCGGTATGGAGGCCGTATGCACCCCATATGAAATGCGAATATAGGGTTTTTGAGTTCTATACAACACATATACGACACCTGTATGACTTGTATATCATGGGGGAGATATAAATACTGACTTTTAGGGTAGAACAAGGGGCTTTTTGCTGGGCTTATTTTGGGAGACCACTTGAGAGGCTTTGGGGGGACCTTGGGAAGGAGAAGAAGAGCAATGAAGCTAGGAGATCATTCAAGGGTAAGTTCAAAGACTCTCAAGGTAAGAAGGCGACATCATTCAAGGGGAGATCTACCACGATTGGAAGGAAGGAGACCCGCGGATAGAGGAAGCGTCATTTGGCATTCCTTTGGCGGAGGAAGTGTCATTCGGCATATATTCTACCTCCTCCTTCACCATTTCATCTAGGGAGTGTCACTTATGCTTTTCTTTTGTGTTTCACTTGATTATATTACTTGTTGTGGGATGATGACCCACTAGACCCCCAAGGCTATCGGGTGTTGGTGAACCTTGGGAGGTTTATCATGTATTTTGGATGATTACTTGTTAACTCCATGCTTCGGTAATTTTGAGATTTAATCCATTGTTTTCATGCTAAGTGCTACACTAAGGAGAAATCCGTAGCTCTTTTATGAGTGATGCATGTAGATGTGACTTGATCGCATGTATTAGATCATGAATGGATTAGAAGGGGATACTTGTATCATCACACCGAGAAATCGGGTGTTTAGTAGCCCTCCATGTAGCTTTAAGCCGAAGAAGAGTAGGCTTACTCCTAAGTGAGATTTCCTCGTACTTAATGCAATCGTAGGATTGTGGATTTGGAAGAAATTCCTATCTATGTTCGTATGGGATTAGGGTTTAATCGCAGAGAAATTGGGCTTGTTCTATTCTTGGAAACTCGTGGTCCATTTTACCCTTGCATCTTTTATTAATCATCCATGTTTCATGATAACCCCTCAAGGGGATCCACATCCATAGGCCTTGGCATTACATTGAGTTTCATTCTTGCTTATTGCTTGTTCTCTTTAATTTGTTGATAATCTTGTTTTAGTTTTAATTGTACCTAGTAGAGTAAATTCCCTCACTTGAGATCTTTCGCTAGATAATAGCTCGAGAAGGAGTAATAGGAGATCCTTAGCCCCGTGGAATACGATCCTCGTGTTTTCACACAAGGTATTACTTGGCGATCCCGTACACTTGCGGGGAAACAATCAACGTACCTGACCTTATCTGACGGGGGCTCATGGAGAAAGAATACATCCATGTCATCGTTACTAACATATCCACCAAAGTATGGTTTTAGCCAATGTCAGTTCACCTTAAACGTATGCTTCTCCGGATGAATAATTTCAACAACACCATGGGGTGATAATTCAGTTACAGTATATGGCCCAAACCATCTAGGCTTGTGCTTTCCTGGAAATAGCCTTTGGCGAGAATTAAATAATAAAACTTGATCGCTTACTTTGAACTCTTTCGGATTCTTGATATGCTTTTCATGCCACTTCTGAATTCTATCCTTGTAAATCCTCACATTCTCATACGTCTTCAACCTCCATTCATCCAACTCATTGATATGATGCATTCTTTGTTCCACTACTTTGCTCAAGTCAAAGTTCATTTCCTTAATGGAGCAATAGGCTTTATGCTCAAGTTCGACAGGAAAATGACATGACTTACCATACACCATGTTATAGGGAGTGGTCCCTATCGGAGTTTTATACGCCATTCGGTGAGCCAAAGTGTGTCATCCAAGCATTTTGACCAATCCCGCTTTCCTTATTCCACGGACTTAGACAAGATTCTCTTAAGCTCCCTATTTGTAACTTCTACTTGACCACTTGTTTACAGTTGGTAGGGGGTCGCAAGGAGATGATGCACTCCATAGCGCTTCTACACTTTTTCAAGTTGAGTGTTGCATAATTGAGTTCCTCGATCACTGATGATAATTCGTGGGGTTCCAAATCGAGCGAACAACCTCTTCGGAAATTTAACCATCATTCTAGCATCATTAGTAGGTAGAGCTTGAGCCTTCACCCATTTGGAGACATAATCAATAATAACCATAATATATTGATTATCATTGGATTTCGGAAATGGTACCATGAAATCAATTCTCCATACATCAAACACCTCTCAAAATTGCATCGGATTCTGAGGCATTTCATCCCGTCATGAAAGATTTCTAGCTCTTTAACAACTGTCGTATCAAAATACAAACTAATGCACATCATGAAACAAAGTTGGCCCATAGAATCCCGCAACCAAGGTTTTTTCAATAGTTATAAATGAACCATAATGCCACCCAACCCGTCCATATTGACAATGTGCAAGGATGTCCCAACCTTCTTCCCTTGATACACATCTTCGGACAACATGATCTGCACAAATGCGAAATAGGAATGGATCATCCAAAAAGTAATTCATTAGATCACTGAAGAACTTCTTCTTTTGTTAGAAGGTCAGGCCCTGCTTAAGAACTTTCCCCGATAAGTAGTTTATAAAATCCATAAACCATGGAATGTCCTCTGATGCCATACTCTTGACTGAGTACAAGTGCTCCATGGGAAAGAAATCATTAATCTCTTTGTCTAATGGCTTTTGACCTTCACAACTTTCCAATTGAGACAAATGGTCTACAACCACATTATCGGCCCCTCTCTTATATTTTATCTCCATATCAAACTCTTGCAAAAGTAGGATCCAACAAATTAACCTCAGTTTAGCATCAGCTTTGTTCATGAGATAATGGAGTACCGAGTGATCGGTGAATATAGTGACCCTAGATAATATAAGGTATGGCCAGAAATTATCAAAATCAAACAACACTGTTAACAACTCTTTTGTTGTAGTTGTATAGTTTTCTTGAGGACTCGTGAGAGTTTTTCTAGTATAATAGATTGATTGGAACTGTTTGCCTTTCCTCTGACCCAAAACTGCTCCAATAGCCTAATCACTCGCATCACACATGAGCTCGAAGGGTTCATTCCAATCCGGCGTGATTAAAATCAGTGCCTACACTAATTTCACCTTCAACAAATTGAATGCGATCAAGCAATCATCTCTGAAATCAAAGTGCTCATCTTTTTCTAGGAGTTTCGTCAATGGTTAGTGATTTTTGAAAAATCTTTGATGAACCTTCTGTAGAAACCCGCATGCCCCAAGAAACTACCAACTCCTTTCACATTTGTAGGTTGGGGGAAGTTTTTCTATAACTATAATATTCATCTTGTCTACCCCCAGTCCCACTTGGAAAATCTTATGACCAAGAACAATGGCCTCTTGGACTATAAAGTGACACTTTTCTCAATTAAGAACAAGATTTGTACCCTCACATCTCACCAACACTCTCTCCAAGTTCTTCAAGCAAATGTTGAAGGAGTCTCTAAATACTGAGAAATCATCCATGAATAGCTCCATGATGTCTTCCAAGAGATTATCAAAAATAGCAGTCATTCAGCGTTAAAATGTCATCTGCACATTGCACAACTAGAAATGCATTCTTCTATAAGCAAAGGTTCCGTATGGGTAAGTAAATGTTGTCTTCTTTTGATCTTCTAGAGTAATAGGAATTTGAAAGTATCTTGACATACCATCAAGGAAACAATAAAACTGATGCCCTGCCAATTACTCCAATATCTAATCAATGAAGTGTAATGGATAATGATAGTTTTGAGTCGCATCAATTAGCCTCATGTAATCAATGAATACACACCACCCTGTGAGGTTATGTTGGAATCAATTCATTCCTATCATTTCTGACCACTATCAATCCACTTTTCTTCGGAACTACTTGAGTTGGGCTCACCCAAGAACTATCGGAGATGGGGTATATAATTCTTTCATCCAACACCTTCACCACCACTGCCTTAACAACTTTCTTCATGTTCGGTTTTAATCTTCTCTAAGGTTGAATCACAAACTTCTAATTGTCCTCCATTAGGATTCTATGAGTGCAAAATGAGGGATTGATGCCTTTTATATCAGAAATCTTACAAGCAATGGCAGATTTATGTCTCCTTAACATGCTCATAAGCTTGTAATTCTGATCTGTAGAGAGGTTTGAAGCTACAATGATAGGGAGCTTTGATCCTTCCATTAGAAAAGCATATTCCAAATGTGCCGGTAAAGTTTTAAGCTCTAGTTAGGATGGTTCCTCAATGAATGGTCACAATCGGTTCTCCTTCAATCTATCAATTTCGGTGAACTATGCTGAATTTTGTTCAAGAACGTTCTCCAAACCGTCTGTAATGATTTTCAACAACATCCACATTTTTTACTTCATAAATTTCTTATTTTGCATTTGACACCCCCAAATATGAAAATTTCATGCCTTTGTTCCTAATAGGAAGAATCAAACTAAGCAAGGACCCTTTCTAGACTTCTTTCTGACTGACAGCTCACAGATGACAGTGCTAACTTTTCAAACTGATCCAACACACTATCGAGCTCACAATTTTTTTCCTTAATCTTATTAATGTGATCAACAATTGTGTCTTCTACGGGATGGCTAGTTGTTGTTTGCCCATGCATGAAGCAACATTAAGTGGGTTGTATTGCAAACAACTGCATCTTCAATTCTATATCTTCAACCATTCCCATGATTGTGTCAAATAATTTGGTTATGTTGATCATCTTTACTGAAACCAAGAAAAGGATACAAATAAAAATGATGGAAGAATAAGAAAGTGTGAAATAGACCAAGTGATGGATAGCTAAAATAGCAAAGTGCAAAATGCTTCCAAAACGCCTATTCCCCGGCAATGGCGCCAACACTTGACACACCCCTTGCGTGTATGTACCGCAAATGCACAGGTTGTCGAAGTGATATGGTACCCTGGTGAGTGGATAGTCGTATCCACAGAGAATAGTCCTCGTAAATACGTAGGTGAACCATGGGGTGTTCATCATGTACTTTGGATGCTTTTTATTTAATTGAGATGCTTGGGTTGATTTATGGTTTACCTCATTGTTCTTCATGCCTAGAACTTTTAAATGGAGAGATCCATGGTTCTTTATTGAGTTATACACGTAGATGTGACCTACTCGCCTATATTAGATCAATTATGAGCTAAAAAGGGTTTGCCTGTACCAACATATCGAGAAATTGGATGTTTGATGTGTTCTCTACAAGTATACGGGTCGCACACAAGTAGTAAAGTGGTAACTCATGAGGGTAAGATTGTCAAACCTCAGGGACCGGACTAAAAGTACTAACTTAACATTGATCCCTAGTGATAGTTACATAGATGATGAAGTTGGGTAAAATAGAGCAACAATTAAAGGGGAAATAAGGAAGAGAAGAGATGGAGATAAAGGCGATTGCATTAAGTGTCAACGGAAGAGAACAATGCCCTGGGATGTTCCCCATGCACTCGGAATGCTCATTCACTCTCAAGTTCTACCATGTGTATTCATGGGTGGGTACAATATGGAGGAGAAAGGACTAGATCTAGAGAAAGAAAACATTACTCCATTCATTCTAGGATATGCCTCTAATGTCGAGCTCCTTTCTCTAACACTACTTCCCTTGGGCCTTCAACTTGCTCCCTTACACATTAGATGTTGTCAATAAGCTCGATCTTCATCCTCATCAATGTCCTCTCAGTGGAGAAGCAAATTCCTTAACAAAGATGAGGAATAAACCCTAAAGACTAGAGTTAAAAAGGAACATTTCAGGTTTGACACGGTCTGCGCAGGATCGTGTCTCAGACCATGTCATGCTGGGGGTGACATAAGTGACAAGGAGTATCTTAGCCAGCAAAGTTCAGGGGCAAGGACATGATCATGTTATAACAGTTCAACACTACGACACAATCGTGTCATGGGCACCCAGCTCATGTCAATAATTTTCCAATGAATTCGTTGATGGCCTTGGTTTTTTGATGGCAATGACATGATCGTGCCTGACCATGTCTATCTTACAACTATCCTTCAGCTCTAAAATCTTATTGCATCAACAATTGGCTGAGAACTTTGAGAGGTATGATACGAGCATGTCCCGCCCAAGTCAGGCTTGAACACTTGAATTCCTCTGGGGTCTTTTCATCCAGAATTTGCCCCAAAATGATCTGAACCCCTGATCTCTGCACATATGACAAGAATACCCATAATAGCACTACTCATGTATAAAGGTACACTTAAGAACAAGTAAAAATAACAAAATTAGGGTATGAAAACATGTATGCAAAGTGCACTCATCAATGTCGGTAGTCCTCCGAACCATAAAGATAAACTTAGGATAAGTTTGTCCTTATTCCAGGATCTTTTTATTCTTAATGTGATCATAGGGATGTTGGTTAGAGAGAGATTCCTATCAACATTCATATCGGATTAGGGCTCAATAGCCGAGAAATTGGGGTTGGCCTAACTTTGAGATCCCTCGGTCTAAATCACCCTTGCTATGCTTTATTGTGCATCCATATATCATGATGACCCCTTAAGGGGATCCACATCCATAGGCCTTCACATATCATTGTTGCTCTTGAAGTCACTTATCGTATTCTATAATTCTTATGCTTGTATTTTGTTTACTTTCTTGTATCAATTAGAGTAATTCATCATGCTTAGATTGTAAGGTTAGATAATAGGTGATGAAGGAGTAATGGGAGCTCCTTAGCCACATGGAATACGATCCTTGTGTTCTTCCACAAGGTATTATGATTTCTTCCCCGCAAGTGTACGGGATTTCCAAATAATACCTCGTGTAAAGATGCGAGGATCGTATTCCATGGGGCTAAGGATCTCCTATTACTTCCTCTTGACCTATTATCTAGCCTATAATCTTAAGTGATGGAATTTACTCTACTAGATACAATTAAAACTAAATACAAGATTACAAACAAATTAGAGAGAACAAGCAATGAGCAAGCAATATTAAGAATGTAATTCAAAGGCCTATGGATTTGGATTCCCTTGAGGGGTCATCATGACACATGAATGAAGAACAGAAGTTGCAAGGGTAATTTGGACCGAGAGATTTCAAGATTAGAACAACTCCAATTTCTCAGCGATTGAATCCTAATCCGATATGAATGTTGATAGGAATTTCTTCCAAATCCCCATTCCTATGATTGCATTAAGTACGGGGAAATCTCAAAATAGGGATAAACTCATCCTAAGTTCACCACTAGAACACGAAGGGCTACCAACATCCAATTTCTTGGCGTGTTGACACAAGTAACCCGTTCTAATCTATTCACAATCTAATACATGCGAGTAGGTCACACCTACATGCATAACTCATAAAAGAACCATGGATTTGTCCTTAGTGTAGCTCTTAGCATGAAAATAATGGATTAAATATCAAATCACCCAAGCATGGAATTAACAAGCAATCATCCAAAATACATGATAAAACCCTCCAAGGTTCACCGACATCCGGTAGCCTTGGGGGTCTAGTGTGTCATCATACTACAACAAGCAACAAAATCAAGTAAAACATAAAATAAACTCATAAATGACATTCCCTAGATGAAATGGTGAAGGAGGAGGTAGAAAATGTGCTGAATGATGCTTCCCCGGCCAAAGGATTGCCGAATGACACTTCCTCTAGCCGCGGGTCTCTTTCCTTCAAATGGTTGTTGATCTCCCCCTTGAATGATGATATCTTCTTGCATTTGGAACCTTTGACCTTGCCATTAGATAATCTCCTCTTTTCCTTGCCCTTCTTCGTCTTCCCAAAGTCGCCCAAGGTCTCCGAAGAAGTCTCTAAGAAGCCCTCTCAAAATTTGTCCAAAAGGTCTCCCATTTTTACCCTAGAAATCTGCATTTATAATCTTCACAGCATACGGGCCATATGGGAGCTGTATGGGGGACCATATGGCACTCAAAACCTAGATTTTTGCTTCATACAAGGCTGCATATAGGATGTATATGGGCTGTATAGGACTCCATATGGACTATATGGGGACCGAGTGAAGTTCTGGACAGGCAGCTTCAAACAATCCCATGCTGCTATAGTGATTACTACAGTAACATACCTACAGTAACTTTGCTACAATTATTTTGGGACTGTTTTCTTCTTCTTTTCACCCAAATGATATCCTCGTGTTGTCCATAGCTTTCCAGTACCCTACAAAGCAAATTGTACATGATTAAGTACAAAACGGGCATCAATCCTCAATAAAATACATGCAAAGTGTATTAAATACATATAGGAAAATACCTACATTTAGACACTTATCGTATTACTTGGTGATCCCGTACACTGGCAGGGAAGCAACCAAATTTTTGGCGCTGTTGCCGGGGAACTTAAGGAATTCTAGGAATCTTCTAGCTTATTGCTCTAACAATTTATTTATTTATTTATTTATTTACTTCTCTATTTTCCTTTACATTCACTCTCAATGCTTCTTGCTCTATGATGTGCAGATTGTTTTAAATATAGATCATGGCAAATTTGAACTCTGTACCAAGAAATGAATTGATTATGGCTAATATCTAGGACGAGTGGCTTCCACTTCAATAACACTTATCATACATTCAAGACAACTCTTTCTACGTATTTAGACCATGGGAAGGTTCAGCCATAGCAAATGATAATAATACTCATAGCTCGATGTTCACAGACTACATGAATTATGGGAAAATTCCACCAAAAGATGAAGTTGGTATCCATGATGACTTACCTACGTTGGATCTAGAGGAACTACAGGCACCCCAATTGAATCAGATGTTAGAACTATGCAAAAATCAAGCAGAAAAGATTGAGTATGTTACATAGCATGTGTATGGCATAGATGACAGTTTAGATGAAAGCTCAATATCCATAGAAGAAGAATAGGAGTCAAAACAAAGTGATAAGCTGCTGAATTAAAGTTTGAGACCCTCAACAGAAGAAGCACCTAAACTAGAGTTGAAAAAGCTGCCTAAAACTTGAATATGCCTTTCTTGGGGAAGGAACACAGCTTCCAGTCATCATTACTTCAAAACTTACAGTTGAGCAAATGAAAGATTTGGTGAATGTCTTGAAAAAGCACAAGAAAGTAATTTCTTGGAAGATAGCCGACATTAAGGGGATAAATCCTTCATTTTACACCCACAAAATTGTGGAGGATTATCATAAACCTTCAGCCTTGTTGCAAAGAAGACTAAATCTGAATATTAAGGAAGTGGAAAGAGTTGAAGTCATTAAGCTTCTCGATACCAATATTATCTATCCAATATCTGACAGTGAATGGGTAAGGCCAGTGCAAGTGGTGCCTAAAAAATTGGGGATGACTGTAAACACCAATGAGAAGAATGAGTTAATTCCAACCCGAACAATTATTTGATGGTTTGTCTGTATTGATTACAGAAAATTGAATGATGCTACTTGGAAAGATCATTTCCCGTTACCATTCATTGACAAGATACTTGAGAGGCTTGCTAGGCATTCCTACTATTGTTTTTTGGATGGTTTTTCTACGTATTTCCAAATCCCAATTGCACCGGAAGACCAGGAAAAGACCATATTCATGTTTCTATATGGGAACATTTGCTTATCACCGTATGACGTTCGGGCTATGTAATGCCCCTACCACCTTTCAGAGATGCATGATGGCAATTTTTAAAGACATGGTGGAAGATTTTATGGAGGTATTCATGGATTATTTTTCTATGTTCGGTCACTCATGTAAGTTATGTCTAAAGAATCTAGAGCGTGTTCTCATCCGGTGCGAGGAAACTAACCTTGTGTTAAGTTGGGAAAAATGCCATTTCATGGTTCAAGAAGGGATACTCCTAGGTCAAAAAATCTCCAAAGAGGGAATCGAGGTAGACAAAGCAAAGATCTCTGTAATAGAGAAGTTACCTCCCCCAACCTCAATGAAGGCCATCAGAAGTTTTCTAGGACATGCAGGTTTTTATAGAAGATTCATCAAAGACTTCGCCAAAATTACTAGACCCTTAACAAAATTGTTAGAAAATAATATCACGTTCAAGTTTGATGATGATTGCATAAAAGCTTTTGTCACACTTAAGGAGAAGCTAAATCAAGCATGTATAATAATAGCTCCAGATTGGGATTCCCCATTTGAATTGATGTGTGATGCAAGCGATTTTGTAGTACGTAAAGTCCTTGGATAGTGAAGAGACAAACACTTTCATCCCATATACATTGCAAGAAAGACGTTGATGAAAGCTTAGGAAAATTACACCACAACTGAAAAGGAGTTGCTTGCCATGGACTTCGCATTTGATAAATTCTAATCTTATTTAGTTCATTCCAAGGTGGTGGTTTATACTGATAATTCATCTTTGTGTTACCTGCTCAGTAAGTCGGATGCCAAGCAGCGATTGATTAGATTTTTTCTCTCACTTCAGGAGTTTGATCTTGAAATCAAGGATAAGAGAGGGGCGGAGAATCTTGAAATAGATTATTTATCCCATTTGGAGAATCCTAATCTCAAAACTTTGAGAGAGAAAGACATCAATAATTCATTTCATGATGAGCACTTGTATAATATTCAGGTAGCGGAAGAGAATGAGCCACCATGGTTTGCTGATTTTGCCAACTACTTAGTTAGGGGTGTCATTGATAAGTGCTTGTGTGATAAGAATGCGAAGTGCTCTTTCCATATGATGAGCATTACTTTTATCAGGTTTTAGCGCTAATATGTGTGCATTATGTTTCTTTCATGTATATAGGATTTTGAAGCTGAATGTTAGAGAAAGAAGCCAATGTAGATCGTGAATGCACTATTTGGAGGAAATCTTGAGAAGGATCAAATGTGAAAACATAAGTCGGGTTACACGTCCGAATATGCGTGTGTGTACCGCAAGTGCACGGGTGTAGAAGTAATAAAATACCCGGTGAGTCGGGTAGTCAAATCCATAGGAAACAGGGCTACTAGTACTAACTTCTTCTTTGCTTTCTAGCCTAATGATAAAGAGAAAGGTGTGGTGATCTAATGTGCAAAGAAATGAATACCGGACAAGAATTTGCAAAGATGAAATGGAGGGAGAATCTCAATCAATAAAAATGAGGTACTCGGGCAATGCTCCCCCTAGGATCTAACATGAAGTTCAAGATTCACTAAATGCTTCTAAACCGAGTCTAAAGATTAGAGGTAATCCAAGAACAACCGGCCTTTGCCTCCAAGCCACTGGTACTATACCCCTACAAGGTCCCGGTGGAGAAATCGCTCAATCTCAACACCTCACACCCCATATGACCACAGTACGCTCTAGGGACACCTAAGAGTGAAACTGATTTTTAAAGATAGATCCAATCCTAATTCCCAGCGAAGGATATCTAACCCCCTACAAGGTTAGGGTGGAGAAATCTCTCAATCTCATACCTTACACGAAATATGGTTGCATAGAGTCTAGGGAATATGAAGATAGGAAACACTCAATTGGAAGGGAAAGGGGACACTCCACTATCTTATGACTCACCCTCTCAACCCTCTTTAACCTTGAAGTTCTAACTCTAATGGAGACCTCTCTCTCATCAAAGTAACAAATCAAGCAAATCCAATCAACCACAAGGATTAATAAAACAGGCAAGCAATGGGAATACAAGATTAAATCTCAAATCAACTCGGATTTAATAGAAACATAAAGCAAATCAATACAAAACCATAGATCCTAGGGTTCACATGCCCAAGTACCTACTAGGGTTTAGCCCTCCATGGAGCAAGTTACAAAATAATATTGAATACAATGAAAAGCAATAAAAACCATAAAGAAAACCCCCTTGAATTCATGATGATAGGCCTTGGTGGGTAGTTCAACGTCTTGAAGGATTCCTCTCCGAAGCTTGGTTTTTGGTGGCTTCCCAAGTGCTATGACGTCGAAGCAAATTGTCAAAGTTGGCGAAGAACACCCTCCAAATCAGCAAAGACCTCCTCTCCAAACCCTAGCTTTCTCACCCTTCAATAGCAGCATAAAAGATCAGAAAGAATAAGGCAAAATGGCCATTTATAGGCCTTAGACTGTGTCTGTCACGTGCCCACACGCACCCATGTGGATTTTGCACATGCCTTTGTGGGCTACAGGAATTTCCATGCGGGCACATAAACAGTAATTTTTCTACAGTAGTGCTACAGGAAAATTGCTACATTGCTTTACTACATTACTTTGATATAGTGATTTCCATAAACACGATCCAAACATTCTTCTCTCGAGGCCATATAATTAGGCACACATTTATGTGGTAGGCTATAAGACTTTTCTTCATTGACGCGTCTTGAAAGATCTTGAAATCCTCACAAAGAGTAGGAATGTGAAGAACGGTGAATTGACTTGCAAATGGTAAATTGACTTGCATATCTATGGAAGTTGGCACACATCTCCTCATTCACAAACTTTTCTTGTGCTTTCGTCCTTGATTTGTGCAAGAACTCTCAACATAATGACTTAATAGCCTATCTTTGCTTCTTTTTATATTTCCAATGCATTCACAACCTATATGCATAAAAGAACACCCAATACACGATATAAGCCATAAACCACATATAAAATGATGCTCAATACATGTAAAACACGTATTAAAACATGTTCACTCAAGCACTTATCATCGGGTTCAAGATGCAAGAATGTGTGCCAACCTCCTCGTATTCAAGTTAGCATAATGATTTGAGGGGCACAAAGGCAGTCACATTCAAGTATTCTAGCTTGTGCATGTATAGCAAGATCTCCACCAATGTAGCCATTTATTGAAAGAGCAAAGTGATGTATGACATAAATGTGTACCCATTTACGTTATCTCGATGAGAACATAGATTCGGGAGTATTTCGGGACGATACTGTAGCAGGGTACTATAATAAATACTATAGCAATTCATTATAGCAGGTGCTGTTCATAGCCGCCCGAGAAAAGTGATTCCAGAGAATCCACATTGACATGTGAAAATTCCACATGCTCGTGCGTTAATTCCAAAGGCTGTGTAGTGAATCTACAGGGGCGTGTGGATTCTCGATTCCAGCCCTATTTAAGGCCGATTTCAGCCCCGATTGCAACATTTTTTTCTCCATCTTTTCCCCAACTTGAGAGAGGATGGCTAGGGTTTTGAGAGGTATTGACTAAAGATTGGGAGACGTTCTATGGCTCTGACATTGCGCTACGTTTGGAAGAAAGTTAGTGGGAGAGCTTTCGTCGGCACCGATCCGGCAAGGTGTATCCTAGGCCGGACAAAGAGACCCTTAGACAAGTAGAGTCTTCTCCACAAGACCATCGTCATGACTATCGAGGGGGTTTTCTATAGATTACTTACTTTTATATTCGATTTCATAGATTGTAACTAGCTCCATGGAGAGCTAAACCCCCTAGTGGGTACTTGGATGTGTGAATCCTAGGATGTATTTGTTTCATCAAACCTTGTTATTATGCTTTCAATAATTGATGTTTTACTTGAGTTCCAATCTTGAATGCTTGATTGATTGAAAGATCCCTTAGAGTGACACTAGGGTTGAGAGTTCACCTTGGTAACCCTTGTGAGTGAGTGACACACCACGAGAGTTAGACAAAGCTAGATTGGAGATAGTTGAGAGGGTGAGTCAAGAGGTAGCTGAGCGTCTCCTTTCCCCTCTGGTGTGATTTATCCTACCTCTATTTCCTTGAGTTCTTTGCGGTCATAGTAAAGTGAATGGGCTAAGGGATAGCCTTCCGCTGGGGATTAGTTGCAGAGGTAACGGAGTGAAGCGTTGAAGTGATTTTAGCACCTAGGGACTTAATTGTGACTGGGGACCTTCCACCTGGACCAAAGGGTTAGGTCTACATCTAGGAAGAGGATTTATCACTTGGAATCCCTAGATTTCATTGCGATTCTATACGAGTGCTAGGTTGAGAGATTGTTCAATTTCTCCTCCGGTACATGTACAGATTTAGGCATGGTTGACCTTAGATTTGGGACCATGTATTGAAGGATCTCCATGACTCATTAATGCATTAGTTAGAAAGCATAATAGAGGGTTTTACACTTGAAACGATTGTCCTAGGCGAAACAATATCCGGGTACCCCATTTATATCGATTGCCTTACCTGTCCTTTACTTGTGCTCTCTTTCTTGTCTCTTTTACTTTTATTACATTACATCTTGTCACACAACTAATATTCACTTTTCACTTAGTTAAGAAATAATTTAAGTGTTTTTATTCCCTACTCTTTGTGGATACGATACCCACTCATCTGGGATTTATTACTTCAACAAACCCGTGCACTTGCGGGATATACGCAAGTGACATTGTCATGTTTTTGGCGATGTTGCCGGGGAGAAGACGTTTAGAGATACTTTGCACTTTATTTTCTTAGCTATTCATTCATTCATTCTATTTCACATCTTCTTTTCTATCATCGTTCTGATTTGTTTTTCTTTCTTTTGTGCAGCTCCAGTTCTGACCCGAGGGAACCCTTCGATATTAATTAAAGGAGACCCTGAACTTGAATGTACACTTAGAAGAATGGGAAAAGAACCTATGCAAGAACCGTCTAATCAAGCTAAAATAGAAGTTAAAGGGCTAGATAATAAGGCAGAACAGAACAAGCAACAGAGGACACTTTCTGATTATGCTAGACCCTCAGTTTTGGGCACACAATCGAGTATTGTGCGACCCCTGATTAAAGCTCCGAAGTTCGAGCTGAAGCCGACATTCATCCAAACGATTCAACAATCAGCACAGTTCAATGGTTTGACTGATGAGGAGCCAAACAACCATATAGAGAACTTCTTGGAAGTTTGTGATATGCTGAAGATTAACGGTGTATCGGATGATGCTATAGATTGAGGGCTTTCCCATTCTCTCTCAAGGGAAGAGCTGAGCAGTGGCGATATTCTTTGTCCAAGGCCACCATAACGACTTGGAACGAGATGGTCGAAGCTTTTCTTACTACACACTTTCCTTTGGGGAAGTCGGCCAAGCTTCGCAATGAGGTATCATCGTTTGTGTAGATAGAGTTAGAGTCATTGTTTGAGACATGGCAGCTCTTCAAAAATCTTTTGCGGAGGTGCCACAACACGGATTTCCCGAATGGATGATTATTCAGACTTTCTATAATGGGTTGAATCCGAGTACAATGCAATTGTTAGATGCTGCCACAGGAGGTACAATGGGGAGTAAAACCCCGGAAGAAGCCTGACAGTTAGTGGAAGACATGGCTATGAACAGTTATTAGTGGAATGCGCTGGAAATGAAAATGGTGGCCGGGATCCATCAAATAGATGCAGTAACTTCATTGGCAGCTCAAGTAGAATCATTGAGTAAGAAGTTAGACATTCTAACTTCTAATAGAGTGGCGGCCGTGAATACTTGCACCAGGTGTGGTGGAGGACATGCTTCCTCCGATTGCCCGATCTCTATTGGTGATGCATCTTCAGTGGAGAAAGTTGATTTTGTGGGTAATGAATTGAAAAATCAAGGGAATCCATATACCAACACCTACAATCCAGGTTGGAAGAGTCATCCCAATTTTTTGTGGAGCAACCAAGGACCACAAAAGGCCATAGAACTGATGGGTTTTCAACAACAACAAGCACCAAACATGGAGAACCTAGTTTCAGGCTTGGAAACCTGAATGACCTATTTACAGAAGGCCTTGACTATGTTTGTGCAATCGTCAGATACAAGGTTTCAATCAGTTGAGGCTACACTTCCCAACCACAACGCTTCTTTGCACAATCTTAAGAATCAAGTGGGGTAAATTGCAAAGTCTCTATAGGAAAGACCACAAGGAAGCTTACCAAGTAATACCGAAACCAATCCTAGAGAGCATGTGAAGGCGATCACTTTGCGAAGTGGTCATGAGATTGAGGGTAAGCTTCCGAGTGAGAAGCCCAATGTAGAAGCACCTGAGGTCATAGAGGTTGAGGAGGGAGCAAGCTAAGAGAATGACGTATCACCCCCGCCTTCCAAGCTAAGAATCCCTTATCCCTCTAGATTGAAGAATGACCAAGCAAATGAATAGTACAATAAGTTCCTAAGTTTGTTTAAGCATCTCCACCTCAATATTTTCTTTGTTGAGGCATTGTCTCAAATGCCTAAGTATGCAAAATTCCTAAAGGATTTTTTGACCAACAAGCGAAAGTTGGAAGAAAGTGCTTCAGTGATCTTAGATGTTTCTTGCTCGGTGGTATTGCAAAAGAATATTCTGAACAAGAAGAAAGACCCGGGAAGCTTCATAATTCCGTGCAACATTGGCAATTTGGGTGAAGAAATGGCATTGGCGGACTCAGGGGCTAGTATAAATGTCATGCCATATTCTTTCTTTCAGAAGCTAGACTTGAGAGAGCCTAGGCCCACTAGAATGACGTTGTAACTAGCGGACTGAAGGGTGAGACATCCAAGGGGTATCATTGAAGATGTGCTTCTCAAGGTGGACAAGTCCATATTTCCTATTGACTTTGTAGTGTTAGATGTCGATGAGGATGCAGATGTACCTTTGATACTTGGGAGGTCATTCTTGCACACTTCTAAGGCATTGATTGATATGGACGGTAGGTAGTTGACACTGAGGGTTGGAGATGATAGGCTCACATACCGCCTCGCTTAAGCCATGCGATATTCTCTTCACTTTAATGATGCTCTTTACTTTCTTAACATTACTGATGAGATTGCTGTTGAATATATGCAGGAAATGTTTAATCTAAACCTATACGAGGGTTTGTTAGACCAAGAGGTGGACAATGAAGAAGTAATGATGCTTGGTCTGGAGGAACAAGTATCATCTACTCCGGCGATCATGAAGAAGGTCCTTCGGAAGATAAAAAGGGCGAGAAGACGCCACCGGAAACGCCCCAAGGCTGTTTGGGATGTGCGAGAGCCGAACAAGTTGGATGAACCATTTCTAGGTGGTACCAAGCCCGATAATTACCCCTTTACCTACAAGAGACTTTGCTCTTCATGCTTTCAAGCTATGGGTAAGAGGACAACCTTCATCTATGAAACCCTGTGAGGTAAGATAAGATACGTCAAGCTTAGTGACATTAAATAAGCGCTTCTTGGGAGGCAACCCAAGAATTTATTATTTTTCTAGTGTTTAGCAGTGTTTGCATGAATAAGGTGTCAGTGTTCATATCTATATGTTTTAAATGCTATTTCTATGAGTTTTCCATGGATTTTTGGTACTTGCCTGTGTTTTTAATGTGTTTGGCGAAGTTGGTTGGTCTTTTGGGCATGTTTCGTGTTTTTTTCTGGTGTATTTTGCATGGTAGACGTACACTCTGAGTGTATCTATGTGGTCAGGATTTTTCTGTAGAGCCTATAGAGTTTTCTAAGGCATCCAGAGAAAACACATGGGCGTGTGGAATGTCCACACGCCTGTGGGTCTCTACTGAGAGCTCATCCAGAGAAGGCACAGGGGCGCAAACTTGCCCCTATGAACGACCTTGTGACACCCACATGCCCGTGGATAATTTCTATATGGGCGTGTGTGTTCCTGTAGAGACTTAGAAATTTTCTTCCCGAGGGCGTAGAGGGGCGTGGACTCGCCCCTATGGGTAATCCTGTGATAAATGCATGGGCATGGGTAATTTCCGCACGCCCGTGTGGATCTCTACAGAAAAGCATTTTTCCATCCTGAGAATACACAGGGGCGTGCGAGTTCCCCTGTTAGCCGATATTGTACATATCCACTCCCATGGGGAATTTCTGCATGACCATTGGAAACACTTATACAATTTTCTCAGGATGGACAAAGAAACCACAAGTTCATGCGTCTGTCCCTATGGGTTCTCCTGTGGTGGCACACGGGCGTGGGTAAGTGCCACACGCCCGTGTGGATGTGCAGAAATCATAAGGGCTCCGATTTTCTTTATACATCTTTTGAGCTCTTCTTAATTCACATGTTCAAACAATCAGAGAACACTATCTCATGCTCTCCCACCTTTCCACTGCTTGTTTAGAGAAGTTTAATTCGAGCATTCCCATCCGATTTACAGATTTTGATCTTCATCTTGTCGGTAAACCTACTTCCCTATCTTATCTTTGTCATTACTCGATCTATTGTGATTTATTTGATTAAATGGATGAATATAACTCATTTTTACGTTAATTAATGGTTGACATGTTTTCACAATGAGTTTAAAAGCAATCTGGGGTGTATTTGGGGATTTTCGGCAAGGGGGCCGTGTGGTTTTCACGCCTCGTGGATCCACACGGGTGTGTGGAAATCCCACATGACTGTGTGGATTCCTACAACTCTGATTTTCTTAAGTAAACTGAATAAATTCTTTTCCAAATTTGTGCAGAAATGGCCTCTAGTATGCGAACAAAGAAAGTAGACAGTAAGCGTCGCTGAGATCGCTCTCCCGAACCCGAACATATAGAGTTTGACATTCCTGAACATCAGGTTCGGTTTGAGCGTTTGTCCAAAATGAAGTTTTGTCAAACAACGTTCCCGGACTCGAGTGCTGTGCGGGAGATATAAAAGGCTGATGAGATGGCCGATGAGATTGAGGAAATGCTAGCTGTGGGTAATTGGTGTAGATTATTCACCATTCGTGATCCTGACATCCGTATGCCGACACTAGAGATATTGGCATCGTTTGAGTTTGATAGTTGTGATGCCATACAGTTCAGAGTATTTGGGCGTTATTATAGTATGAGTGTCACACAGTTCTCGATCTCGTTAGTGTTATATAATGAAGACTATACTACCACAGAGGAGTATGAGCAGCTCCCTACTGATTACCCAGGTAGCTTTTATCCTAAACGTGCGTATCGTCGATTTTGTGGCCGTGGTTAGTATGAACCAAGAGTGTCGAAGGCTACCTATTTATCTCAACGAGTTACAGATATATGCACACCGAACTAAGCCGATCAATAAATGGGCGTGGTGATAGCACTGGCGTTTTGAGCCGATAGGAGCTTCTTTACTTATATTCTGTGGTCTAGCGCCAGCCGAATCATCTTGGCCACATACTAGCAGAATATCAAAGACATCATGGTCAGCATACTAGGATCGGTGTCCTTTTCTCTGGCCCGTACATCACTAGACTCATCATTGGTATAGGCCTACGAGACGCTATTAGAGGGATTGAGATGACAATCATATAGACCCCCTTCGGTGTAGAGACGATTAGACAAATGGGGATGCTTCACAAGTATAGGCATGGAGTGCATGTACTAATCGTACCCGATCCGGAGATGCCTGATGGGAGCGGTGACGCGATAGAGGGATCTCGGTTGGCACAGGATCCTCTGCCTACACAAACTGAGACTGAGACAACACCGGTGGTAGAGGATCCGCCTCCAGTCCTCATGTTTTCACCATCTCGATCCTATGATTGTTTTAAGAGGCTCAAGACTGTTGTGGGGGTGATACGGATGAAGATTGTTGAGACCCACATAGAGATTTCTGAGGTCCGAGAGACACAGGCCATGCAGTACACAGATTTCATGGTGCATTTCGATATTTTACAGCAGTTGCTAGAGCGAGATGTGAGATCACCATTGGTGCTACGACCGCGGACTTCTCCGGTTCCTCCAGTATCACCATCACCCAGTGTATCAGCACCAGCAGCAACAGAGCCCGAGCATAACACCAACACTTGATTCGTCATTTTTATTTCTTTATTTGTTTTATTTTGTATTGTTGTTAGACTTGCACTAGTCAGAAAGGACTTTCCTTCTGAGTTTATTTTTGTTTTGATGTCCCGAGTTGTATTCATTGCCTTATCTTTTATATACTCGAGTTGTTTTTGTTTTATTAAGCTTCACTAAACCCCCTTGTGTATGTGTGTAGATGGTCTTGTTAGAGTGGGAATTGAGAGCTTGTCATGGACACGGCTAAGGTTCTTAGTCACTTGGCCGTGTGTGCTTCACAACCCACTAGAACATCACTCCCAAAGATTTAGCTCCATCAAATGTAATAGTAGGAGTTAGGGAAGTATTGCTTTGATTTCTTCTCCCACATATATGTTCTTGATTGATATATATTATGAGTGAGCTTGCATGTGTACGTTGGGGACAATGTACAACTTAAGTGTGGGGGGGGAGGGAGTTTCATAGTGCACATATCTTTTATATTAGTTTGATTGTTATACAAGCTCACGTAGCCAATGGCGGTTCACCATAGTTACAATGATTGTATTCTAGTGTTTAGGAGAATTTTTAACATTGAATGTTCTCATGCTCTAGTTTTTACTTGAATTTCTAGGAAGTTTTACCCGATTCACATTTGTTGCACTACTCACTCTTTAAACTCTTTTAGAAACTCAAGTTTGATGTTAAGGGGAATAGTTATAGTTGTGTCTTTTGTTAATTTTTAAAACAAAATGGAAAAAGGAAAAAAAGAACAAAATAGTTTCATTGTTTAGTTGTGCTTGTTGGGTAGAAAGAGCTACCACCTATGGAGTATGAAGCTACTCTCATAAGTCGGATACTAGTTATGCCCTAATTAGAGAAATAGTTATCTCATGGGATGAGTGAAAGCTACCACCCCGGTAGAAAGAGCTACTACCTCAAAAGTGTGAAAGCCACCTTAGAGGGCGCTTTGGAAAGGTCTACCTTAGAGGATGTGTGAAGCTTCTACCATCTTTTCAAATTTTCATTATTTTTTTGTAGATAAATAAGTCACTTTTTAATTAGAACTTTAAAGAGTATATCTTGGGTTGATTTGAGTGAGTTTACACACACTTACATGATTTCTGGTTTGTTGTCCTTTTTGATTCAAGTCTTTAGCTAGAGCATTGATTTTTCGTGTTTGATGTTGAAACTTCCCTTACTTGTAGAATGCTATCTTTGTATACTTTGGTGAAAATAAATCCAAGCACTTCCAATATTTCCTCCATCTATGCCTTAATTTTTTTAATTTTTGCTGGGGGACAAGCAAAATCTTAAGTGTGGGGGAGTTTGATAAGTGCTTGTGTGATAAGAATGCGAAGTGTTCTTTCCTTATGATGAGCATTACATGTATAGCAAGATCTCCACCAATGTACCCGTTAATTGAAAGAACAAAGCGATTTATGACGTAAACATGTGCCCATTTATTTTACCTCGATGAGAACATGGATTCGGGAGTATTTCAGGCCGGTACCGTAGGAGGGTATTATAGCAAACACTATAGCAATTCATTGTAGTAGGTACTATTCACAGCCGTCGAAGAAAAGTGATTTCTAGAGAATCCACACAGGCTGTGGAAATTCCACGCCCATGCGTTAATTCCACAGGCCGTGTTGTGAATCTACAGGGCGTGTGGATTCCCGATTCCAGCCCTATTTAAGGCCGATTTCAACCCTGATTTGAGCATTCTTTTTTTCATCTTTTCCCCAACTACAGAGAAGGCCTAGGCTATGGTTTTGAGAGGTATTGGCTAGGGATTAGGAGAGTTTCTACTGGCTCTGATATCATCCTCCATTTGGAAGAAAGTTAGTGCTAGAGCTTTCGTCGGCACCAATTCGGCGAGGTGTATCCTAGGCTGGACAAAGGTTCCCTTGGACGAGTAGAGGCTTCTCCACTGGACCATCATCATTACTATCGATGGGGGTTTCTATGGATTACTTGTTTTTACATTCGATTTCATTGATTGTAACTAGCTCCATGGATAACTAAACTCCCTAGTGGGTACTTGGATGTGTGAACACTAGGATGTATTTGTTTCATTAAACCTTATTATTATGCTTTCATTAATTGATGTTTTATTTGAGTTCCAATTTTGAATGCTTGATTGATTGAATGATACCTTAGAGTGACACTAGGATTGAGAGTTCACCTTGGCAAACCCTTGTGAGTGAGTGACACACCACGAGAGTTAGACAAAGCTAGATTGGAGAGGGTTGAGAGGGTGAGTCGAGAGGTAGCAGAGTGTCCCCTTTCCCCTTGTGGTGTGATTTATCCTACCTCCATTTCCTTTAGTTCTTTGCGGTCATAGTAGAGTGAATGGGCTAAGGGATGGCCTTCCGCTGGGGATTAGTTGCAGAGGCAACGGAGTGAAGTGTTGAAGTGATTTTAGCACCTAGGGCTTAATTATGACTGGGGACCTTCCACCTGGACCAAAGGGTTAGGTCTACATCTAGGAAGAGGATTTATCACTTAGAATCCCTAGATTTCATTGCGATTCTATACGAGTGCTAGGTTGAGAGATTGTTTAATTTCTCCTCCGGGACATGTATAGAGTTAGGCATGGTTGACCTTCGATTTGGGACCATGTATTGAAGGATCTCCATGACTCATTAATGCATTAGTTAGAAAGCATAATAGAGGGTTTTGCATTTGAAATGATTGTCCTAGTCGAAAACAATATCCGGGTACCCCATTTATATCGATTGCCTTACCTGTCCTTTACTTGTGCTCTCTTTCTTGTCTCTTTTACTTTTGTTACATTACATCTTGTCACACAACTGATATTCACTTTTCACTTAGTTAAGAAATAATTTAAGTGTTTTTATTCCCTACTCTCTGTGAATGCGATACCCACTCATCTGGGATTTATTAGTTCGACTAACCCTTGCACTTGCGGGACATACGCAAGGGGCATTGTCAGTAATCCCAAAATGGTTCACGCATCAACAACGGGAAGAAATTTTTTTTGGACCTCAAGTACTACCAATGGGATGACCCCTACCTATTCAGAATTTGTTAAGATCAGGTTGTTTGGAGATGTATTTCACGAACAGAGCATCTAAGTATCCTAAAACACTGTCATCCAAGATCAACTGGGTGCTATTACAATGCAAACCGAATGGCAAAGAAGATTCTTGATTCTGGTTTCTATTGCCAGTCATTATTTCAAGACACCCAAAAGTTCATACAATCATGTGATAGATGTTAGAGGGTGGGTAACATTTCTTGCCGGGATGAGATGCCCCACAATTGGAATCAAGCTTGTAAAGTTTTTAATGTGTGGGGGATTGACTTTATGAGGCCATTCCCAAGCTCACATGGTTGCAAGTTCATTCTTGTGGAAGTCGATAACGTGTCTAAATGGATGGAAGCTCAAGCCTTACCAACAAGTGATGCAAGGGCAGTGGTAAAATTCCAGAATCCATACTTTTCATCGAGGCAACATAAATGGGCACACGTCTATGCCGTAGATTGCATCACTTCTTTAATAAAATGCCATATTAGTGAAGTACTTGCTAACATTGTAAAAGTTAGAATATGCAAATGTCACTGCCTTTGTGCCCCTCCAAACCATGTAATTGCTTGAGCTCATGGAGGTTGGCACACATTCATGTATCTTCGATCACAACTTGTGATTTTGCATTTGTTCACTCCATGACTTCATCAACAAAGTACAATCACAATCTACTTTGGCTTCTTTCTTTCATATTTGGTTTCACAACCCTTCATGCATGAAAGTTCACAAACACACATGTATTAGCGCTAAAATCTGATAAAAGTAATGCTCATCGTAAGAAAAGAATACTTCGTATTACTAATACACAAAGCACTTATCAAACTACTCCACACTTAAGTTTTTCTTGTCCTCAAGCAAAAATAAAACATTGAAGCATAGAAGAAGGAAATATTTAAAGTGCTTTGCCTTAGGTTTACCAAAGCATGCAAAGGAAGCATTCTACAAGTAAGAAAATTTTATCACTAAATACGAAAATCAATGCTCTAGCTAAAATTTGAATAAAAAAGGACAACAAGCCCGAAATTGTGTTAGTGTGTGTAAACTCACTCAAGTCGACCCAACTTATACTAATCAAAGTTCTACATTTAAAAGGACTTTGACAACGCCCCTTGCGTATGACCCACAAGTACAAGAGTTTATAGAAATAATAAATCCCAAGTGAATGGGGTATCGTATCCACAGGGAGTAGGGAATAAAAACACCAAAATTTCTAATTAACTAAGTGAATATTAATAACGATTGTGTTGATAAGATGTGATGTAAACAAAATTAAAAGAAACAAGAATGAGGGGCACAAGTAAGTTAGAGGAAAGACAATCGATAGATGTGGGGGTAGTCAGACAATGCTCCCCCTAGGACTAATTTTCAAAGTGCAAGACCTACTATTATACTTCCTAAGTAATGCTTAATGAGTCGTGGAAATCCTAAAGCACACGGTCCTAAACTTAAGGCCAACCATGACTAACTCTATACTATATCCCGGCGGACAAATCACTTAGTCTCAACACCTCACACCGTGTAAAGTTGCAAGGAGTTCTAGAGATTCCAAGTGATAAACCCAATTCCTATGTGTAGATCTAACCCTTTGGTCGAGGCGAAAGACCCCTAGTCACAACTAAGCCCCAGAAACTAAAGTCACTTAAACGCTTCACTTTGTTGCTCACGCAACTAAACCCCAGCGGAGTTCATCATTTAGGTCTTCACTCTATTGTAACCGCAAAGAACTCCAGGAATTGGAGGTAGGATAAATCACACCAAAGGGGAAAGGGGGTGCTCCGCTACCTCTCAACTCACCCACTCAACCTTCTTCAATCTAGCTTTGTTTAACCCTCGTGGCATGTCACCCATCCACAAAGGTTACCAAGATGAACTCTCAACCCTAGTGTCACTCTAAGGGAGAAATCATTCAACAAGCATTCAAGATTGAAACTCAATTAAAACATCAATTAAGGAAAGCATAATAAAAGGTCAGAGAAATAATAACCTACTAGGGTTTACAAAATCCAAGTACCCACTAGGGGGTTTAGCTCTCCATGGAGCAAGATATAATAAATAATGAAATCAAAAGTAAAAACAAGTAATCCATAGGGAAACTGGCTCGGTATTCATGTCTAAAGTCTTGTGGAGAAGCCTCATCTTCTACAAAAGTCACCTTATCCGGCCTAGGGCACACCTCACCGAATCGATGTCGACGAAAGCTCCGTCAATAACCTTCTTCCATGTGGAGCTCAGTGTCGAATCCGTGGAACCACTCATAAGACTTGCCAAAAGCCCCTTAAAACCCTAGCTGACGTCCTCCCAAAAATTAGAAAAAAGTTGGAAAGAAGGGTGAAAAGATTCTCCTAAAATCGGGCTGAATCGCGGCTTAAACAGGGCTGGTATCGGGCATCCACATGCCCTTGTGGATTCTCCACACGGGCCTGTGGAAATTCAACACGAGTGTGGAAAATTTCCACACGGCTATGTAGATTCTCCGGAAACATAATTTTCGGCCTGCTATGAGCAGTAACTGCTATAGTGTATTACTACAGTGATTTGCTATAGTACCTACTACAGTGCTCCGCCAAAACACTCCCAATTCAACACTTTTCATTGAGGCAACAAAAACTGGCACACATTTATGCCATGGATCACATCTTTTCTTCAATCAAATTCCTTATTGGTGAAGATCTTACAATCAATGCACAAGTCAGGATACACAAATGTAACTACCTTCGTACCCCTCCAACTCATTGTAATGCCTTGACCACATGGAGATTGGCACACATTCACGTATCTTAGAGCCCCACTTGTGTCTTTGCGTTTGTTCCTTCAAAGATTCCATCAAATAGTGCATTCATGATCTACTTTTGGTTCTTTTCTTAATTTTCAGCATCACAACCATAAATGCGCAAAAGAACACAAATACACATGTATTAGAGCTTAAACCTGATAAAAGTAATGCTCATTGTAAGGAAAGAAAACTTCGCATTCTTAACATACAAGAACTTATCAAACTCCCCCACACTTAAGCTTTTGCTTATCCTCAAGCAAAGAAATAAAACATTGAAGCATAGAAGAAGCATGCAAGGAAAGCATTCTATGAGTAAAGGGAACTTTCAACACTAAATAGAAAAAAATCAATGCTCTAGCTAAAAACTTGAATAAAAAAGGACAACAAACTTGACATCATGTTAGTGTGTGTAAACTCACTCAAGTAAGCCCAAAGTATACTCCTTAAAGTTTTAAGTACAAGGGACTTATTTATCTACAAGCATAACAAAACAAAAGGATGGTAGTGGCTTCACACATCCTCTAAGGTAGGCCTTTCTGAAGCGGCCGCTATGGTGGCTTTCACACTTTCGAGGTGGTAGCTCTTTCCACCATGGTGGAAGCTTTCACTCATCCCATGAGATAGCTCTTTCTCTCATTAGGGCATAACTAGTATCCAACTTATGAGAGTAGCTTCATACTTCATAGGTGGTAGCTCTTTCTGCCCTCGATGCACAACTAAACAATCTTTTTTTTTATATTTTTTCATAGCAAAATGGAACAAGAAACAAATCTAATTAGTCTCTTAAACATCAAACTTGAGTTTCCAAAACAGTTTCATAAGTGAGTGATGCACAAATATTAATCGGTCAAAAACTCCTAGAAATTCAAGTAAAAACTAGAGCATGAGAACATTCAATGTTAAACTTTCTCCTAAACTCAAGAATACAAACATTGCAACTAAGGTGAATGGCCATTGGCTACGTGAGCATGTATGTCAATTAAAACTTGTATAAAAGACATGTGCAAAGTGAACTCCCCGCTCCCCACACACACACACACTTAAGATGTACATTGCCCTCAATGTACACATGCAAGCACAATAGAAAGTATAGCAATCAAGCAAATATGTGAGAGTAGGCAATTGAAACAATACACCCCTAACTCCTATTGTTGCGTTTGACGAAGCTAAATCCTTGAGAGTAAAGTTCCAACAGGTTGTGTGATAAGTGCTTGTGCGATATTGATGCGAAGCGTTCATTCCTTATGTTGAGCATTACTTTTCTCAGGTTTTTACACTAATATATGTGTTTTTATGTTACTTTTATGCAGGTAGGGTTGTGAGGCCAAGTATGAAGGAAAGAAGCCAATGTGGATGACAATGCACCGATTTTGGAGGAAATCTTGCTAAGGTTCAAACGCGTAGACATAGGTCGATGTGAGGTGCTAGAGTATGTGCCAACCTCCTCGTATTCGAGTTGGCACATGCATTTGGAGGGGCACATAGGCAGTCACACTCGGGCATTCCAACTTATGCACTTAGAACAAGAGCTTCACCAACGTGCCTATCATTGAAGATGCAAGTGATCCACGACGTGAACGTGTGCCCGTTTACGTTACTCCGATAAAAGTATGGATTCGGGAAAATATTCAGGTTGGTTAATGTAGCAGAGCACTACAGCAACATAGTAGAAAGTACTATAGCAGTACTATTCACAGTCGGCCGAGAAAACAGGAGTTCAGAGGATCCACACCGGCGTGTGGAAATTATCCACGCCCGTGTGGAAATTCCCCACGGGCGCGTGAAGCATCCACGCCCGTGTAGTCGCCCGAGTCCAGCCCTATTTAAAAGCCGAATCAGCCCCGATTTTAGTATTCTTTTCTCCATCTTTTCCCAACTTGAGAGAGGGCTTCGGCTAGGGTTTCGAGGGTAATGGCCAAGGTTTTGGAGAGGTTCTATGGCTCCGACATCATCATTCCTTAGGAAGAAGTTTGGTAGGGGAGCTTCCGTCGAGGCGTATCCTATATCGGACGAGGGAATCCTTGGACGACGAGTAGAGAACTCTCCACAAGGGGTTTCTTTATGGATTTATTGCTTTTACATTCTATTTCTTTGATTGTACTTAGCTCCATTGAGAGCTAAACCCCTAGTGGGTACTCGGGTATTGTGAACCCTATGATGTATTTGTTTCTTTGAACCTCTTTATTATGCTTTCAAAAAATTGATGTTTATTGTGAGTTCCAACCTTGAATACATGATTGTATGAACATTTCCCCTAGAGTGACACTAGGGTTGAGAGTTCTTGTTGGTAACCTCGTGAGTGAGTGACACACCACGAGTGTTAGACAAAGCTAGGTTGGAGAGGTTTGAGAGGGTGAGTCGAGAGGTACAGGAGCGTCCCCTTTCCCCTCCGGCGTGATAGATTCTACCTTCGTTCCTTGAGTTCTTTGTGGCTATAATAGAGTGAATGGTCTAAGGGATAAACTTCCGCTGGGGCTTAGTTGCGCGTGCAACGGAGTGAAGCGTTAAGGTGATCTTAGTATCTAGGGCTCAATTGTGGTTAGGGACCTTCCACCTGGACCAAAGGGTTAGGTCTATAATAAGCAATAAATTTATCACTTGGAATCCCTAGAGTTCATTGCAAATCTATGCGAGTGCCAGGTGTTGAGATTGTTCGATTTCTCCTCCGGGACATATATAGAGTTAGGCATAGTTGACCTTAGATTTGGGACTATGTAATTAAGGATTTCCATGACTCACCATTGCATTGATTAGGAAGCATAATATATAGTTCTTGCACTTGAAATAATTATCCTAGGTGGAGCATTATCCGGGTACCCCATCTTTATCGATTGCCTTATCCCCTTCTTTACTTTTGCTCTCTTACTTATTGCTTTTATTCTTGAGAATTGAATCATTATCACACTCATTATCATTGATCTTTTACATAGCTAAGAATCGAATTAACTATTTTTATTCCCTACTCCCTGTGGATTCGAAACCCACTCACCCGGGATTATTACTTCGACAAACCCGTGCACTTGCAGGATATACACAAGGGGACCTTGTCAAGTTTTGGCGCCGTTGCCGCGGAGCTAGGCGTTTAAAGATACTTTGCACTTTGTTTTCTTAGCTATTTCACCATACATTATGTTTCATATCTTCTTATTATATCATCGTTCTTATTTTATTTTCTTTCTTTTGGTGCAGCTCCAGGTTATGATCCGAGGGAATCCCTCAATATTGACTGAAGGAGATCTTGAACTTGAACGCACACTTAGAAGAAAAGGGAAAGAACCTGTTCAAGAACAGTCTAATTCAGCTGACTTGGAAGTAGAAGAATCTGAAAACATGGCAGAACAGAATGAGCAACAGCGAACATTATCTGATTATGCCAGACCTTCAGTATTGGGGACACAATCGATTATTGTGCGTCCCCCGATTACAGCTCAGAATTTCAAGCTGAAGCCGGCATTCATCCATATGTTGCAGCAGTCTGATAAGTGCTTATGCGATATGAATGCGAAGCGTTCATTCCTTATGTTGAGCATTACTTTTCTCAGTTTTTTACATTAATATGTGTGTTTTTATGTTACTTTTATGCAGGTAGGGTTGTGAGGCCGAGTATGAAGGAAATGGGCCAATGTGGATCATAATGCACCTATTTTGGAGGAGATCTTGCTAAGGTTCAAACGCGAAGACATAGGACAGGTGTGAGATGCTAGAGTGTGTGCCAACCTCCTCGCATTCGAGTGAGTACATCCATTTGGAGCGGCACAAAGGCAGGCACACTCGAGCATTCCGTCTTATGCATACAAGAACAAGAACCCCACCAACATATATATCATGGAAGAAGCAAGTGATTCACGACGTGAACGTGTGCCCGTTTCGGTTACCCTGATGAATGTATGGAATTGGGAAGTTATTCAGGTCGAAGACTGTAGCAACAATGTAGCAATTACTATAGCAGCACTGTTTACAGCCGACCGAGAAATCAGAGAGACAGAGAATCCACACGGGCATGTGGAAATTATCCACGGCCGTGTGGAAATTCTGCACGGGCGCGTGTACCGTCCACTCCCATGGCGTTCCCCGATTCCAGCCTTATTTAAAGCCGATTCAGCCCCGATTTTGGTATTCTTTTCTCCATCTTTTCCCCAACTTGCGAGAGGGCATCGGCTAGGGTTTCGAGGGGTATTGGCCAAGGTTTTGGAGAGGTTCTACGGCTCCGACATCGTGATTCCATTAGGAAGAAGGTTTGTAGGGGAGCTTCGATCGAGGCGTATCCTATACCGGACGAAGGAATCCTTGGACGACGAGTAGAGGACTTTCCACAAGACCATCGACACGACCATCAAGGTGGTTTCTTTATGGATTCATTGCTTTTACATTCTATTTCTTTGATTGTACTTAGCTCCATGGAGAGCTAAACCCCTAGTGGGTACTTGGGTGATTGTGAACCCTAGAATGTATTCGTTTCTTTAAACTTTTTTATTATGCTTTCAATAAATTGATGTTTATTGTGAGTTCCAACCTTCAATGATTGATTGTATGAACATTTCCCCTAGAGTGACACTAGGGTTGAGAGTTCTTGTTGGTAACCTTGTGAGTGAGTGACACACCACGAACGTTAGACAAAGCTAAGTTGGAGAGGGTTGAGAGGGCGAGTCAAGAGGTACAGGAGCGTCCCCTTTCTCCTCTGACTTGATAGATTCTACCTCCGTTCCTCGAGTTCTTTGCGGCCATAATAGAGTGAATGGTCTAAGGGATGAACCTCCGCTGGGGCCTAGTTACGCGTGCAATGGAGTGAAGCGTTGAGGTGATCTTAGTATCTAGGGCTTAATTGTGGCTAGGACCTTCCGCCTGGACTAAAGGGTTAGGTCTAAATCTAGGAAGAGATTTATCACTTGGAATCACTAGAGCTCATTGCAACTCTATGCGAGTGCGAGGTGTTGAGATTGTTCGATTTCTCCTCCGGGACATGTATAGAGTTAGGCATAGTTGACCTTAGATTTGGGACTATGTATGTAAGGATTAACACGACTCACCGTTGTATTGATTAGGAAGCATAATAGAGAGTTCTTGCACTTGAAGCGATTATAGAGAGGTTTCTCAAGGTGTACGACATGCTGAAGAGGATCCAAGGAGAACTTGTCACAGTCCACACAATTCAACGGTTTGGCCGATGAGGATCCAAATAGTCATATAGAGAGGTTTCTCAAGGTGTACGACATGCTGAAGATAAATAGGGTTACGGATGATGCCATAAAATTGAGAGCCTTCCCATTTTCCCTAAAGGGGAGAGCGAAGCAGTGGCTACACTCATTACCTAGAGCATCGATTACTACTTGGGAGGTGATGGTAGAAGCTTTTCTAGCCTGTTACTTCCCTCCCGGAAAGTCAGCAAAACATAGGAATGAGATCTCATTCTTTGTTCAGTTGGAATTGGAGTCTCTATTCGAGACGTGGGAAAGGTTCAAGGAGCTCCTGAGAAAGTACCCGCAACACGGATTCCCGGAGTGGATGATTGTTCAAACCTTTTACAATGGTTTGAACCCTAGTACAAGGCAACTCTTGGATGCGCAGCAGGAGGTACCTTAGGTAGCAAGACCCCCGATGAGGCCCGTCAGTTGATTGAAGAAATGGGGTTAAATAGCTACCAATGGAATGCTAGGGAGAAGAAAAAGGTGGCCGGTCTCCATGAAATTGATGCGGTAACTTCATTGGCGGCCCAAGTAGAGAATCTAAGTAAGAAGTTAGATCACTTAACATCAAATAGAGTGGCGGCCGTGACTAATTGCGCCAGTTGTGGTGGAGGACATGCTCCTCTGATTGCCCGATCTCTATTGGAGATGTTTCTTCAGTGGAAAATGTTGATTTTGTAGGTAATGGCATGAGACCTCAAGGAATTCCATATAGCAATACCTACAATTCAGGTTGGAAGAATCATCCCAACTTTTCATGGAGTAATCAAGAACCACAAAAGGCCATGGGACCACCGGGTTTCCAACAACAACAAGCACCCCAAGTGGAAAACAGAGTCTCAGGTTTGGAAACCCGAATGACAGACCTAGAGAAGCACTTGACTAGATTCATACAATCTGCAAATACAATGTTTGAATCAGTTGAGTCTACACTTCGCAACCACACCGCCTCTTTGCATAACCTTGAAAATCAAGTGGGGCAAATTGCGAAGTCTCTCTCTGAAAGGCCACATGGAAGTTTACCAAGCAACACGAAACAAACCCTAGAGAGCATGTGAAGACGATCACTTTGAGAAGTGGTCGTGAGGTTGAAGGTAGGCTTCTGAGTGAGAAGCCAAAAGAATATGCACCCGAGGTTATAGAGGTTGAAGAGGGGACAAGCAAAGAGAAAGAGGTGGCACCCCCACCTTTCAAGCCAAGAATCCCTTAACCCTCTAGATTGAAAAAAGACCAAGGGGATGAATAGTATAAAAAGTTCCTGGGATTGTTCAAGCAACTCCACATTAATATTCCTTTTGTTGAGGCATTAGCTCAAATGCCTAAGTATGCGAAGTTCCTGAAAGACTTGTTGACCAACAAGAGGAAGTTGGAGGAGAGTGCTTCAGTGGTTTTAGATGCTTCATGCTCAGCAGTGTTGCAAAAGAACATGCCGAACAAGAAGAAAGACCCGGGAAGCTTCATCATTCCGTGTAACATTGGCAACTTAGGCGAAGAAATGGCATTGGCGGATTCAGGGGAAAGTATCAACGTCATGTCATACACTTTCTTCCAAAAGCTATGCTTGGGAAAGCCTAGGCCTACTCAGATGACCTTACAGTTGGCGGACCGAACGGTGCGACATCCGAGAGGCATCATCGAAGACGTGCTTGTTAAGGTGGACAAGTATATTTTTTCCGGTTGACTTTGTAGTGCTAGACGTCGATGAGGATGCAGATGTACCCTTGATACTTGGGAGACCATTTTTGCGGACTTCCAAAGCATTGATTGACATGGACGGCGGAGAACTCACACTGAGCGTTGGAGATGACAAGCTTACATACCGCCTTACTGAAGCCATGCGGCATTCTCTTGATTTTGATGACACTTTATACTTTCTAGACACTACTGATGAGCTTGTTGATGAATACATACATGAAATGTTCAATCCGGATCCGTATGAAGGTTTGTTTGACCAAGAGGAGGGACATGAAGATGTAATGATGCTTGGGTCGACGGATGAAGTACCATCTACCACGAGGATCTTGAAGACGGTGCTCCTGAGAATGAAGAGGGCTAGAGGACGCCACCGGAAATGTTCCAAGGCAGTTGGAGACCTACATGAGCCAAAAAAGTTGGATGAACCATTGCTAGGTGGTCCGAAGCCCGATAATACACCCTCTGCTCTTAAGAGATTTTGCACATCATGCTTCCAAGCCATGGGTAAGAGGGCGACTTTCATTCATGAACCCCCGTGAGGTAAGACAAGATACGTCAAGCTAAGTGACGTTAAACAAGCGCTTCTTGGGAGGCAACCCAAGTGTTTACTGTTTCCTTATCTTTTAGTTTAGTTCGTTTGCATGAATAAATTGTTAAGTGTTGATGTCTTAATCTATTAGATTCTTGTGCTGAGATTTCCTTGTGAACTTTGAATTTTAATCGTGTGTTTTCATGTAGAATTGGCGAAGTTTGGTCGTTTGAGCTTTATTTCATATTTTTCACTGGTAAAATTTGCATAATAGGGCAGGCTCCGAGTGTGTAAACATGTTCAGAAATTATTGCAGAGCCTGCAAAATTTTCTAAGACATCCAGAGAAAACACATGGGCGTGTGTAATTTCCACACGCCCGTGGAGTTGCACTGCGAGCTCATCCAAAGAAGGCACAGGAGTGTGCGGCTGTCCCTGTGAACGACCATGCAACTGTCACACGGCCGTGGGTAATTTCCGCAGGGGCGTGTGGCTTCCTGCAGAGTTGGGCAGTTTTTCCTGAAAGCACACAGGGGCGTGGACTCACCCCTGTGGGCAACCTTGTAAACCATGCACTGGCATGGGTAATTTCCACACGCCCATGTGAAACTCTGCAGAGGAGTTCTCTCCATCCCGAGAAAACACAGGGGCGTGCAGTTGCCCCTATGAATTGGGCCTGTGAATGTCCACGCCCGTGTGGAATTTCCTCACGGGCATGTATAACACTTGGTATTTTTCTCGGATGTCCAGAGAAGCCACAGGGGCATGCGTCGTCCCCTGTGGATCGAATGCACGGGCGTGGGTATTTTCCACACGCCCGTCTGAGAGCAGTCAGAATCGAAGAAGTGTTTTCCCGAGAGTGCACAGGAATGTGCATGCACCCCTGTGGCTCTTTTGTAATGAAGCGCACGGGCATGGATAATTACCACACGCCCATGTGGATGCACAGAACGCCAAGGATCGTGAATCCTTTTTAAAGAGGAATCATTTCTCACTCTCTTCACGACCTCTATTCGGTTGAAAACACTCTCCCATCATCCTCCGACCTCCTAGCACCAATTTTCCCGGCCGGTTCTCCATTTTCTTATTCCATCTCATCGGTAAGACCTATTTATCAATTTCTTTGCCAATTCATGGTTTCCATCGATTAATTTGGTTAATAATGCTTCGTTTCTTCAATTAGAGAGATGATTCATGTTTAGAATGAAGCTAGAAGCATTTTCACGTTGTATTTTTTAGATTTGGGAAGCACGGCCGTGCGGTTTTCACGCCCCGTGGTTTCACATGGGCGTGCGAAAAATTCTACACGACCGTGTTGATTTATGCAGTAATAGTCTCTCAACATGTTTGATCGATTTCGTTTCAAATTTTGCAGATTATGGCACCTCGATCGAAGAAGCAAGCGGATAAGAGGCCATGTGAATCATCTACTAAGCCTGAGGGTATGAGATTTACAATTCCAGAGCATCAGGTTCTCGCTATGAGCACTTGTCAAAACTTCGATTCGAGTAGACTCGATTCCTGGACACAACTATGCTGCGAGATCTACAGCAGGGAGATGAGCTCGTTGATGAGGTAGAGGATCTCATTTCTGTAGGTGGTTGGCGACATTTATTGACGATTAGAGAGCCAGCCATCCGAAAGTTTGCATTGGAGATAGTATCATCATTCGAGTTTAATAGATCATATGCGAGCTTCGACAGTTTGGATACCATTCAGTTCAGAGTATTTGGACACCACCATACCTTGAGCATCACTCAGTTTTTAGTACTACTTGGCTTGTATGAGGAGGCTTTCACCGATACGGAGTACGCAGAGTTACCGACTGATTATCATAGAACCCTAACCCCGCAGAGAGCTTACAGAGCGTTATGTGGTCAGGGTCAGTACGAGCCAGGGGTGTCCAAGGCCACGTGCCTTTCCCGACCTGCATACAGATATTTACATGCCATCATGAGTAGGTCGGTGAATGGCCGTGGTGACAGCACTGGTGTTCTGAGCCGTCAGGAGCTACTGTACTTGTACTCGATGATGCAGCGCGTACCGATTCACTTAGGGCACATCATGGCAGAGTACATCAGGCATCAGGGGCATTATGCTAGACTGGGAGCGATTTTCTCGGGCCCCTACATTACGAGATTAGTGTTGGGCATGGGTCTCTTGGATTCGATTCGCGGGGAAGAGAAGACGAGTATACCTGCTCCCCTGAGTCTAGAGACGATGAGGCTGATGGGCATGATCCGCAAGGTTCGGACCAAGGTTTTTGCGTTAGTGCGACCAGCTCCAGAGATAGCTGAGGATGAGGGTGATGAAGCCGGGGCATCTCAACCCGCTCCCGAGTTTCAGCCAGCCCCGATGGGGACCGAGGTACCTCCAGTAGCAGAGGAACCACCCCCCGTGCGTATATTTTCACCATCTCGAGCTTATGATCGCTTTGAGAGGCTCGAGAGCGCTTTGGGGGTGATACGGGCTGAGGTAGCTGAGGCTCGAGCCGAGATTGCAGAGATTAGGGATACGCAGGCCACTCAGTACACAGAGTTCATGGCACGTTTTGACGTATTACAGCAGATCTTAGAGTGCGACGTCGCCTCATCATTTGTCTTACGGCCGAGGACTCCTCAGGCCCCATTAGTTCCTCCGGCACCCTCAGACACTTTCCCGACACCGGTGGACCCACCATTTGCTTCACCAGTAGCAGCAGCAGCACCGGCGCCTGAGCGCGACACCGACATTTGACTCTTCCTTTCTTTCAATTTCTTTGCATTTTATTTTAGACTTGTTTGCTCAGAAAGGATTCTCCTTCTGAGTTTATGTTCATTTTGCATCATCGAGTTGTATTCATTGCTTTATCTTTCATATACACTCGATTTATCTTGTTTTTGTTGAGCTTCACTGAACCCCCTCGTGTATGCGTGCAGATGGTCTTGTCTTCTTTGGAATTGAGACTTAGTCATGGGCACCGCCAAGGTGTTGAGGCACTTGGCCGTGTGAGCCTCTCAACCCATCGGAACACTACTCCCATGGAATTAGCTTCATCAAACGCAACACTAGGAGTCAGGGGAGTATTGTTTTGATTGCTTCTCCCATATTTGCTTTTGAATGATATACATTTTTTAGTGAGCATGCATGTGTACATTGAGGACAATGTACAGCTTAAGTGTGGGGGGGAGTTTCATAGTGCGCACATCTTTTCTATTGTTCTTGATTGTTATATGCTCATGATAAGTGCTTGTGTGATATGAATGCGAAGCATTATTTCCTTATGTTGAGCATTACTTTCCTCGGGTTTTTACACTAATATGTGTGTTTTTATGTTACTTTCGTGCATGTAGGGTTGTGAAACCAATTATGAAGGAAAGAAGCCAATGTGGATCACAATGCACCGATTTTGGACGAAATCTTGCTAAAGTTCAAACGCGAAGATATAAGTCGGGTGCGAGATGCTAGAGTGTGTGCCAACCTCCCCGTATTTGAGTTTACACAACCATTTGGAGGGGCACAAGGGCAGTCACACTCAAGCATTCCGACTTATGCACATAGAACAAGATCTCCATCATCTTATCCGTCATTGAAGAAGCAAAGCGATCCACGGCATAAACATGTGTCTGTTTATTTTACCTCGATAAAAAGTGGATTCGGGAGTATTTTTGGCATAGTAATGCAGCAGGGTACTGTAGCAAATCACGGTAGAAAATCACTGTAGCAGTTGTTGTTCACAGCCGGCCGAGAAATCAGAGAGATAGAGAATCCACACGGGCGTGTGGAAATTATCCACGCCCCTGTGGAAATTCCGCACGGACGCGTGTACCGTCCACGCCCATGGAGTCGCCCGATTCCAGCACGATTTAAAGCCGATTCAGCCCCGATTTTCGTATTCTTTTCTCCATCTTTTCCCCAACTTGCGAGAGGGTTTCGGCTAGGGTTTCGAGGGGTATTGGCCAAGGTTTTGGAGAGGTTCTACGGCTCCGACATCGTGATTCCAATAGGAAGAAGGTTGGTAGGGGAGCTTCGATCGAGTCGTATCCTATACCGGACGAAGGAATCCTTGGACGACGAGTAGAGGACTTTCCACAAGACCATCTACACGACCATTGAGGGGTTTCTTTATGGATTTATTGCTTTTACATTCGATTTCTTTGATTGTGCTTAACTCCATGGAGAGCTAAACCCCTAGTGTGTACTTGGGTGATTGTGAACCCTAGGATGTATTCGTTTCATTGAACTTCTTTATTATGCTTTCAATAAATTGATGTTTATTGTGAGTTCCAACCTTGAATGCTTGATTGTATGAACATTTCCCCTAGAGTGACACTAGGGTTAAGAGTTCTTATTGGTAACCTTGTGAGTGAGTGTCACACCACGAGCGTTAGACAAAGCTATGTTGGAGAGGGTTGAGAGGGTAAGTCGGGAGGTTCAGGAGCGTCCCATTTCCCCTTCGACGTGATAGATTCTACCTCTGTTCCTTGAGTTCTTTGCAGCCATAATAGAGTGAATGGTCTAAGGGATGAACCTCCGCTGGGGCCTAGTTGCGCGTGCAATGGAGTGAAGCGTTGAGGGGATCTTAGTATCTAGGGCTTAATTGTGGCTAGGGAGCTTCCGCCTGGACCAAAGGGTTAGGTCTATAATTAGGAAGCGATTTATCACTTGGAATCCCTGGAGCTCATTGCAACTTTATTCGAGTGCGAGGTTGAGAGGTTATTTAATCTCTCCTCCGGGACATGAATAGAGTTAGGCATAGTTGACCTTAGATTTGGGACTATGTATGTAAGGATTTCCACGACTCACCATTGCATTGATTAGGAAGCATAATAGAGAGTTCTTGCACTTGAAACGATTTTCCTAGGTGAAGCATCATCCGAGTACCCCATCTTTATCAATTGCCTTGCCTCCTCCTTACTTTTTCTCTCTTACTTGTTGCTTTTAATTGTTGAGAATTGAATCATTATCACACTTATCATTGTTGATACTCCACATAGCTAAGAATCGAATTAAGTGTCTTTACTCCCTACTCCCTGTGGATTCGACCCCGCTCACCCGGGATTATTACTTTGACAAACCCGTGCACTTGCGGGATATAAGCAAGGGGTACTTGTCAAGTTTTTGGCGCCATTGCCGGGGAGTAGGCATTTAGAGATACTTTGCACTTTGTTTTCTTAGCTATTTACCCTTCATTCTATTTCACATCTCTTCTCTATCACCGTTCTTATTTGTTTTTGTTTTTTTTTAAAAAAAAAAAATTATTTCACACTTTCTTATTCTTCCATCATTCTCATTTATTTTCTTTTGTCATGTTTTACTTTTTCTTGCAAGGATTTTAAATGATGATTGACCCAGTCATTGCTCTATATTTGCAGGTCAAAACTCTCAGTAAAAAAGTTGATAGAATTGTTACTTCACGACAACAAAACATTCCATGTTACAACGCATATCATCCAACTGAAGTGGGCTACCCAAACGTATTATGGGATAATGGTGAACAACATTGGGAGGCACCTCAAGAGGAATGTCAAACGGGTGAGATACTCGGAGAGGATGCTTTTCAGTTACAAAGAGTATTAGCTAGCTTTATTGAAGCATCCGATGTCTGCGTCCAAAATATGGAGACCACATGAAGATGTCATGAAGCCTCCTATAAAAACCTTAAGCATCAACTAGGAGGGATACTTGACACACTCTCCAGGGAACAACAATTATTTGAGCAAGCAAGTCAAGTTCCTTATAGAGAATATGTGGTAGTGAATGACAATGAAGAAGTGGGGCGGAACGAGTATGATGTTGTCGAGGTTGAGAGGATACAAGAAGAACCGTTCACTCAATATGATGATTGTTTGAGTGGACAGTATGCTTTGTGAGCAAGAGATGATGCAAGGAGAGTTGGTGAAGACAGATTGTTTTCAAGTTGAAATTGAAGAAGAAGCAACAACTAAGGTAATGGAACACGCATCTCTCTTTGGGATTGATCAATTCATAAATTGCAAGAAAAAGATTTTGGGTTAGGAAGAAGATGTGGGTAGGAGATTGAAGCCATCCAATGAGCCACCTGTGCTATGCTTGGACAATTCCCAACCCAAATTGTTTCCTTGGAGGCCAAAGGTAAGATGGTTGGACTCTCCAACAAATATTCCACCCCGGCAAGTAGATTTTTGGTTTAAAAGAAGTAGCTATGCAATATCTAGTCGGGAGGAACATACTCTTTTCAAGCCTCCATAAGGTAAAGAAGAGGTACGTCAAGCTTAGTGACATAAAACAAGCGCTTCTTGGGAGGCAAACCAAGCAATTACTGTTTTCCTAGTTTTTAGTTTAGTGTTTGCATGAATAAGACCTTGAGTGTTGGTGTTTTGATTCTTATAGGCCATTGCTATGCTTTTCTTGTGGACCGTTGGTGTTATCTTGTGCTTTCATGTGTTTTGGTGAAGTTTTGGTCGTTTGAGCTATTTCACATGTTTTTCACTGGTAAAACTTACATATTAGGGCAGGCTCTGAGTGTGTAAACATGTTAAAAACTTTTCTGCAGATCCTGCAGAATTTTCTAAGGCATCCAGAGAAAACACACGGGTGTGTGGAATTTCCACAGGCCCGTGGATTTGCACTCCTAGCTCATCCAGAAAAGGCACATGGGCGTGCGGCTGCCCCTGTGAACGACCATGCGACTATCACACGCCCGTGGGTAATTTTCCGCGCAGGCGTGTGAATTCTGCGAGTTGGGCAATTTATCCCGAGATCACACGGGGCGTGGACTCGCCCCGTGAGGCGACTCTGTGAACCACACGGGCGTGGGTAATTTTCGCCGCCCGTCGCGAATCTCTGTAGAGGATCTCTCCATCCCGAGAAGACACAGGGGCGTGTGTTTACTCCTGTGAGTTGGGCCTGTGAATGTCCATGCCCGTGTGGAATTTTCGCACGGGCGTGGGTCTTAGAGAATTTTCTCGGTTGCATGGAGAGTCCACGAGGGCGTCGTCTGCCCACGTGGGTCGGGCACTACAGCGTGTGTAATTTTTCACTGCCTGGTGTGGATTCTGAGATATGCTAGAACCGCGAGGTTTTTCTTTAAAAATCTTTTCGGGTTTCTTCATCTTTTCACCCTCATACGTTTTGAGAACATATCCTTGCTCTCTCCTGACCTCTCACCGTCATTTTAGAGGGTTGTTAATTGAGTTTTTCCGGCCGTTTTCTAGTCTTTTCATTCTCATTTTGTCGGTAAGCTTCTTTTTCTCTTTTCTTTGCCAATCTTCATTTATTTTTGCGAGCACCGACGTCATCTTCACCGACAATGAAAAGCAGATGTACTAGTTATTGACACCGACACTTGAGGCATCTTTACCGTCTTTGTTCTTATTTTTTTCGCATTTTTCTTTTTTACGCATTTTATTTTTGGATTTGTATACTCAGAAAGGATTTTCCTTTTGAGTTTAGTTTCATTTTGTTGTCTCGAGTTGTATTCATTGCTCTATCTTTTGTATACTCGAGTTGTTTTTGTTTTATTGAGCTTCACTGAACCCTCTCATGTATGCGTGCAGATGGTCTTGTCATCATGGGAATTGAGACTTTGTCATGGGCACGACCAAGTTGCTTTGGCACTTGCCCGTGTGAGCTTCACAACCCGTCGGAACATTACGCCCAAGTACTTAGCTCCATCAAAACGCCATACTAGGAGTCAGGGAAGTATTGTTTTGATTGCTTTCCCCACATATATTCTTCATTGATATACATTATGAGTGGGCTTGCATGTGTACATTGAGGACAATGTACAACTTAAGTGTGGGGGGGAGTTTCATAGTGCACACATCTTTTTTTATTGTTCTTGATTGTTATATGCTCACATAGCCAATGGCGGTTCACCTTAGTTGCAATGATTGTATTCTTAAGTCTAGGAGAATTGTTAACATTGAATGTTTTCATGCTCTAGTTCTTGCTTGAATTTTTAGAAATTTTTGCCCGATTTACACTTAGTGCACTACTCATTTTTTTTAAACTCTTTTGGAAACTCAAGTTCGATGTTAAAGGGACTAGTTATAGTTGTTTCTTGTGCTAAATTCAAAAAAAAATAAAAAAAAATGAAAAGAAAGAACAAAATAGTTTTATTGTTTAGTTGTGCTATTGGGTGAAAAGAGCTACCACCTATGAAGTATGAAGCTACTCTCATAAGTCGGATACTAATTATGCCCTAATGAGAGAAAGAGCTATCTCATGGGATGAGTGAAAGCTACCACCCCGGTAGAAAGAGCTACCACCTCGAAAAGTGTGAAAAACCTAAGCGGCCGCTTGGGAAAGGGCTACCTTAGATGATGTGTGAAGCTACTACAATTTTTGAAATGTTCGTTGTTTTCTTGTTGTAGATAAATAAGTCCCTTATACTTAGAGCTTTGAGGAGTATACTTTGGGTTGACTTGAGTGAGTTCACACACTTACACGATTTTGGGTTTGTTGTCCTTTTTTATTCAAGTTTTTAGCTAGAGCATTGATTTTTCCTATTTCGTGTTGAAATTTTCCTTTCTTGTAGAATGCACTCTTTGTATGCTTTGGTGCACCTAAGGCCAAGCACTTCCAATATTTCCTTCATCCATGCGCATAACATTTTAATTTTCGCTTGAGGACAAGCAAAAGCTTAAGTGTGGGAGAGTTTGATAAGTGCTTGTGTGATATGAATGCGAAGCATTATTTCCTTACGTTGAGCATTACTTTCCTCGGGTTTTTACACTAATATGTGTGTTTTTATGTTACTTTCGTGCATGTAGGGTTGTGAAACCAATTATGAAGGAAAGAAGCCAATGTGAATCACAATGCACCGATTTTGGACGAAATCTTGCTAAAGTTCAAACGCGATTTTTGGACGAGATGCTAGAGTGTGTGCCAACCTCCCCGTATTTGAGTTTACACAACCATTTGGAGGGGCACAAGGGCAGTCACACTCAAGCATTCCGACTTATGCACATAGAACAAGATCTCCACACATATTTGAGTTTACACAACCATTTGGAGGGGAACAGCCGGCCGAGAAATCAGAGAGACAGAGAATCCACACGGGCATATGGAAATTATCCACGCCCGTGTGGAAATTCCGCACGGACGCGTGTACCGTCCACGCCCGTGGAGTCACCCGATTCCAGCCCTATTTAAAGCCGATTCAACCCCGATTTTCATATTCTTTTCTACATCTTTTCCCCAACTTGCGAGAGGTTTTCGGCTAGGGTTTCGAGGGGTATTGGCCAAGGTTTTGGAGAGGTTCTACAGCTCTGACATCGTGATTCCATTAGGAAGAAGGTTGGTAGGGAAGCTTCGATCGAGGCGTATCCTGTACCGGACGAAGGAATCCTTGGACGACGAGTAGAGGACTTTCCACAAGACCATCGACACGACCATCTAGGGGGTTTCTTTATGGATTCATTGCTTTTACATTCTATTTATTTGATTGTACTTAGCTCCATGGAGAGCTAAACCCCTAGTGGGTACTTGGGTGATTGTGAACCCTAGGATGTATTCATTTCATTGAACGTCTTTATTATGCTTTCAATAAATTGATGTTTATTGTGAGTTCCAACCTTGAATGCTTTATTGTATGAACATTTCCCCTAGAGTGACACTAGGGTTGAGAGTTCTTGTTGGTAACCTTGTGAGTGAGTGACACACCACGAGCGTTAAACAAAGCTAGGTTGGAGAGGGTTGAGAGGGTGAGTTGAGAGGTACAGGAGCATCCCCTTTCCCCTCCGGCGTGATAGATTCTACCTCCGTTCCTTGAGTTCTTTGCGACCATAATAGAGTGAGTGGTCTAAGGGATGAACCTCCGCTGGGGCCTAGTTACGCGTGCAATGGAGTGAAGCGTTGAGCGGATCTTAGTATCTAGGGCTTAATTGTGGCTAGGGAGCTTCCGCCTGGACCAAAGGTTTAGGTCTATAATTAGGAAGCGATTTATCACTTGGAATCGCTAGAGCTCATTGCAACTTTATTCGAGTGCGAGGTTGAGAGGTTATTTAATCTTTCCTCCGGGACATGAATAGAATTAGGCATAGTTGACCTTAGATTTGGGACTATGTATGTAAGGATTTCCATGACTCACCATTGCATTGATTAGGAAGCATAATAGAGAGTTCTTGCACTTGAAATGATTTTCCTAGGTGAAGCATCATCCGAGTACCCCATCTTTATCGATTGCCTTGCCTCCTCCTTACTTTTGCTCTCTTACTTGTTGCTTTTAATTATTGAGAATTGAATCATTATCACACTTATCATTGTTGATACTCCACATTGCTAAGAATCGAATTAAGTGTCTTTACTCCCTACTCCCTGTGGATTCGACCCCGCTCACCCGGGATTATTACTTCAACAAACCCGTGCACTTGTGGGATATAAGCAAGGGGTACTTGTCAGCTCACATAGCCAATGGCGGTTCACCTTAGTTGCAAGGATTGTATTCTTGAGTTTAGGAGAATTTCTAACATTGAATGTTTTCATGCTCTAGTTCTTGCTTGAATTTCTAAGAATTTTTGCCCGATTTACACTTAGTGCACTACTCACTTTTTAAACTCTGTTGGAAACTCAAGTTCGATGTTAAAGGAACTAGTTATAGTTGTTTCTTGTGTTAAATTCTGAAAAGAAAATGGAAAGAGAAAGAACAAAATTGTTTTATTGTTTATTTGTGCTTGTTGGGTGGAAAGAGCTACCACCTATGAAGTATGAAGCTACTCTCATAAGTCGGATATTAGCTATGCCCTAATGAGAGAAAGAGCTATCTCATAGGATGAGTGAAAGCTACCACTCCGGTAGAAAGAGCTACCACCTCGAAAGTTTGAAAGCCACCTTAGCGGCCGCTTTGGAAAGGGCTACCTTAGAGGATGTGTGAAGCTACTACTATTTTTGAAATTGTTGTCACTTGTGTAGTTAAATAAGTTCCTTATACTTAGAGCTTTGAGGAGTATACCTTGGGTTGACTTGAGTGAGTCCACACACTTTCACGATTTCGGGTTTGTTGTCCTCTTTTATTCAAGTTTTTATCTAGAGTTTCGATTTTTCACATTTAGTCTTGAAATTTCCCTCACTTGTAGAATGCTCACTTTGTATACTTTCGTGAACCTAAGGCCAAGCACTTCCAATATTTTCTTCATTGATGCACATAACGTTTTAATTTTTGCTTGAGGACAAGCAAAAGCTTAAGTGTGGGGGAGTTTGATAAGTGCTTGTGCGATATGGATGCGAAGCGTTCCTTCCTTATGTTGAGCATTACTTTTCTCAGGTTTTTACACTAATATATTTATTTTTATGTTACTTTTATACAGGTAGGGTTGTGAGGCCAAGTATGAAGGAAAAAAGCCAATGTGGATTACAATGCACCGATTTTGGAGGAAATCTTGCTAAGGTTCAAACGCGAAGACATAGGTCGATGTGAGGTGCTAGAGTGTGTGCCAACCTCCTCGTATTCGAGTTGGCACATCCATTTTGAGGGGCACAAAAGCAGTCACACTCGGGCATTCCGACTTATGCACTTAGAACAAGAGCTTCACCAACGTTCCTATCATTGGAGATGGAAGTGATCCACGACGTGAACGTGTGCCCGTTTACATTACTCCGATGAAAGTATGGATTCAGGAATATATTCAGGTTGGATACTGTAGCAGAGCACTACAACAACACGGTAGAAAGTACTGTAACAGCACTGTTTACAGTCGGCTGAGAAAATAGGAGTTCAGAGGATCCATGCCCGTGTAGTCGCCCGATTCCAGCCCTATTTAAAAGCCAAATCACCACCGATTTTAGTATTCTTTTCTCCATCTTTTCCCCAACTTGAGAGAGCGCTTTGGCTAGGGTTTCGAGGGGTATTGGCCAAGGTTTTGGAGAGGTTCTATGACTTCGACATCGTCATTCCTTAGGAAGAAGGTTGGTATGGGAGCTTCCGTCGAGGCGTATCCTATACCGGACGAGGGAATCCTTGGACGACGAGTAGAGGACTCTCCACAAGACCATCGACATGACCATCGAGGCGGTTTCTTTATGGATTTATTGCTTTTACATTCTATTTCTTTGATTGTACTTAGCTCCATGGAGAGCTAAACCCCTAGTGGTTACTCGGGTATTGTGAACCCTAGGATGTATTTGTTTCTTTGAACCTCTTTATTATGCTTTCAATAAATTGATGTTTATTGTGAGTTCCAACCTTGAATGCTTGATTGTATGAACATTTCCCCTAGAGTGACACTAGGGTTGAGAGTTCTTGTTGGTAACCTTGTGAGTGAGTGACACATCACGAGCGTTAGATAAAGCTAGGTTAGAGAGGGTTGAGAGGGTGAGTCGAGAGGTACAGTAGCATCCCCTTTCCTCTCCGACGTGATAGATTCTACCTCCGTTCCTCGAGTTCTTTGCGGCTCTAATAGAGTGAATGGTCTAAGGGATGAACTTCCGCTGTTTCTTAGTTACACGTGCAACGGAGTGAAGCGTTGAGGTGATCTTAGTATCTAGGGCTCAATTGTGGTCAGGGACCTTCCACCTGGACCAAAGGGTTAGGTCTATAATAAGGAAGAGATTTATCACTTGGAATCCCTATAGTTCATTGCAACTCTATGCGAATGTGAGGTGCTGAGATTGTTCGATTTCTCCTCCGGGACATGTATAGAGTTAGGCATAGTTAACCTTAGATTTGGGACTATGTAATTAAGGATTTCCACAACTCACCATTGCATTGATTAGAAAGCATAATAGAGGGTTCTTGCACTTGAAACAATTATCCTAGGCGGAGCATTATCCGGGTACCCCATCTTTATCGATTGTCTTATCCCCTTCTTTAGTTTTGCTCTCTTACTTGTTGTTTTTATTGTTGAGAATTGAATCATTATCACACTCATTATCGTTGATCTTTTACATAGCTTAGAATCGAATTAAGTATTTTTATTCCCTACTCCCTGTGGATTCGATACCCACTCACCCGGGATTATTACTTCGACAAACCCGTGCACTTGCGGGATATACGCAAGGGGACCTTATCATTGTGAAGCACACACAACCCACATTGGCGGTGTCCATGCCTAGTTCTCAAGTCCCATAATGACAAGACCATCTGCCTGCATACAGAAGGGATTTCAGTGAAGCTCAATAAAAATAAAAATCGCTCGAGTATATAAAAGATAAGGCAATGAATACAAATCGAGACAACAAAATGAAAGTAAAAGACATAATCAGAAGGAAAATCCTTTCTGAGTAGTGCAAGTCTAGCAACAATACAAAATAAAATACAGAAACAAGAAAGAAATAAAGAAAAAGAAAGACGCATTAAGCGTCGATGTCTGGCTGGGATTCTGTTGTTGCTGTTGCTGCTAGTGGTGATGATGTACTATATGGATCAACTGATGCTGGGATGGGTGATGGTGATGTCGGAGATGCCTGAGGGGTCCTCGGCCTCAGAACAAATGGGCAGGAAACGTCTCGCTCAAGGATCTGCTATAAAGTATCAAAATGTGCCATAAATTCTGTATACTGGATAACCTGTGTCATTCGAAACTTGGTGATCTCTGTGCGAAGCACCCCTACAACACTCTCGAGCCTTTCAAAATGATCATAGGTTCAAGAAGGTGAAAACATGCACACAGGGGGTTGGCTACTATGCCGTAGGAGACGCTCGGTCTCCATCGGTGTAGGTTGAGGCTCGGGGGCAGGCTGAGAACCCTCGGCATCATCACCCTCACCCTCGACTATCTCTGGGGCGGGTGTAATCAAAGTATACACTCCTAGCTGAACCTTGCAAATAATCCCCATTAACCTCGTCGTCTTTGTGCCCAGGGGGCAGGTATACTCGCCTTCTCGGCTCCTCGAATTGCGTCGAAGAAACCTATACCCATAACTAGTCTCATGATGTAGGGGCCTGAGAATATCACTCATAATCTGACATACTGCCCCTGATGTCGTATATACTCTACCATGATGTGTCCCATGTGTATCGGTGTGCTTTGTACCATCGAACAGAGATATAGCAGCTCCTATCGACTGAGCACAATGGTGTTGTCACCACAACCGTTAACTGACCTACTCAGAATGGCGTGTATGTACTTGTAACTTGGCCGGGAGAGATATGTGGCCTTAGACACCCTGGGCTCATACTGCCCCTGTCCACATAGCGCTCTGTATGCGCGCTGCGGTGTCAACGCGCCAGGGTAATCCGTAGGCAACTACTTGTAGTCATCTGTATCCGTAAATGCCGTATCATAAAGTCCCAATCTAATCGAGAACTAGGTGACTGACATGCTGTGATGCTATCCGAGTGCTCTAAACTGTATAGTATCTATGCTGTCAAAACTCAAATAAGAGCGGTAAAACTCTAATGATGATAACACCTCGAACGTCAACATACGGATCACAGGATCTAATATGGCTAGCAACTCACTCCATTCACCTACCACAAGCATCTCCTCTATCTCCTCTACCATGTCACATGTCCCCTGAACCTCTCTCACGTCATCCATGTTGGGGAAACGTGTCTGTCGAAACCTTAGCTTTGCCAATCTTTGAATCATGAATTCCATCTGTTCGGATTTAGGTGATGACTCATTCGGATGATTCTCAATTGCCTCTTCGACCGAGCTGCCATGTCTATAATAATTAAAGAACAATCAATCAAAGAAGTTGACAAAATAATATAGTAGAAATCCACACGGTCGTGTGGAATTTCCACACCCCCGTATGGATCTTCGGGGCACGAAAACCGCACGGCTGCAAGTTAAAAACTCAAAAATACATCATAAAATCATTTCTAATTCCTTTCTAAACATGAATACCCCTTCTAATTGTAGAAACAAACCAACATTCTCCATTTCAATATCAAATATGATGAAGAAAAGATAGAATTAAGGGTTACCGACGAGATGAACTTAAAAACTTTGAATTCGGCCAGAAAACTCGAATAAATCTCCTTAAATCAATGGTGTGAGGTTAGGAGAGGGATTAGAAGTGTTCTCTGAGTAATTAGGAGGATGAGAATGAAGAAGAATGAAAGGACTCTGACACATCCGTATATGTGTGTAAACCGCAAGTGCACGGGTGTCGAAGTAATAATCCCGAGATGAGTGGGTATCGTATCCACAAAGAGTAGGGATAAAGACACTTAAGTTGTTTCTTAACTAATATAGAAGATGAATAGTGATAAGTGTGACAAAATATGAAATAACGAAGATAAAAGCAACAAGATAGAGAACACAGGTAAAGGAGCAGGTAAGGCAATCGATAAAGATGGGATACCCGGATATTGATCCGACTAGGACAATCATTTCAAGTACAAGAACCCTCTATTATACTTCCTAATTGATGCAACAATGAGTCGTGCAAATCTTTAATTACATGATCCCAAATCCAAGGTCAACCATGCCTAACTCTATACATATCCCGGAGGACAGATTGAATAACCTCTCAACCTCGCACTCGCATAGAATTGCAATGAGCTCTAGAGATTCGAAGTGATAAACCTTATTCATATGTATAGACCTAACCCTTTGGTCCAGGTAAAAGATCCCTATCCACAATTAAGTCCTAGGTGCTAAAATCACTTCAACGATTCACTCTGTTGCACTCGTAACTAAGCCCCAACGGAAGGTCATCCCTTAGCCCATTCACTCTACTATGACCGCAAAGAACTCTTGGAACGTGGAGGTAGGATAGATCACAATGGAGGGAAATGGGGACGCTCCGCTACATCTCAACTCTCCCTCTCAACCTTCTTCAATCTAGCTTTGTCTAGCTCTCATGTTGTGTCACTCACTCACAAGAGTTACCAACAAGAACTCTCAACCCTAGTGTCACTCTAAGGGAGTATTCATACAATCAAGTCTCCAATATTGGAACTCACAATAAACATCAATTAATTGAAAGCATAATAAAGAGATTCAATGAAACGAACACATCCTTGGGTTCACAAATACCCAAGTACCCACTAGGGGTTTAGCTCTCCATGGAGCTAGATGCAATCAATGAAATATAATGTAAAAACAAAGCATCCATAGAAAATCCCATCGTTAGTCGTGGCGATGGTCTTATGGAGAGTCCTCTACTCGTTGCAATGGTCCCTTTGTCCGGCCTAGGATACACCTCGCTACCCTCTCTCAAGATGTGGAAAAGATGGACAAAAGAATGCTGAAATCGGGGCTGAAATCGGCTTTTAAAGGGCTGGAATTAGGAATCCACACGCCCATGTGGGCGTCCCTGCGGATTTTTCACATGGGCGTGGAATATTCACACGCCCGTGTGGATTCTCTGTTTTCCTGTTTTCTCAGCCGGCTGTAAACAGTGCTGCTACAGTATTTTTCCTATAGTGTTTTCTACAGTACTCTGCTATGGTACCGGCCTGAAATACTCCCGAATCCATTTTTTCATCGATCGCAAACAGGCACATGTTTACGTCATGGATTGCCTTGCTTCTTCAATAACGGACATATTGGTAGAGATCTTGTTCTATATGCACAAGTCATAATACTTGAATGTGACTGCCCTTGTGCCACTCCAAATAGTTGTACTAACTCGAGTACGATTAGGTTGGCACACATTCCTGCATCTGGAACCCGACCTATGTCTTTGCGTTTGAACCTTAGCAAGATTTCCTCCAAAATTAGTGCATTACGACCCACATTGGTTTTTTTCTCTCATAATCGGCCTCACAACCCTATCTACATAAAAGTAACATAAATACACCTATATTAGCGATAAAACATGAGAAACGTAATGCTCTCACAAGGAAAGAGCACTTTATATTCTTATCACACAAGCACTTATCAAACTCCCCCACACTTAAGCTTTTGCTTATCCTCAAGCAAAGATTAAAACATTATATGCATGGATGAAGGAAATGTTGGAAGTGCTTGGCCTTTGGTTCACCAAGGCATACAAAGAGAACATTCTACAAGTAAGGGAAATTTCCACACTAAATACGAAAAATGAATGCTCTAACTAAAAATTTGAAACAAAAAGGACAACAAACCCGAAATCATGTAAGTGTGTCAACTCATTCAAAATAACCCCAAGGTATACTCCTCATTGTTCTAAGTACAAGGGACTTATTTATCTACAAAAAGTAACAAAAATTTCAAAAATCATAGTAGCTTCACACATCCTCTAAAGTAGCCCTTTCAAAAGCGAAGTCCATGGGAGTGTTGTTCAAACAGGCTGTGAAGCTCACACGGCCAAGTGCCCAAACATCTTGGCCGTGCCAATGACAAAGTTTCAATTCCAATGATGACAAGACCATCTGCACGCATACACGAGGGGGTTCAGTGAAGCTCAATAAAAACAAAAATAACCCGAGTATATAAAAGATGAAGCAATGAATACAACTTGAGATAGTAAAATAAAAGACAAACTCAAAAGGAGAGTCCTTTCTGAGTGTACAAGTCCAAAATAAAATGTGGAAGTAAAAGAAATGAAAAGTAAAATAAAATATAAAGTCATGTGTCGATGTTGTCCTCTGGCTCTGTGATAAGTGCTTGTGCGATAAGAATGCGAAGCGTTCTTTTCTTATGATGAGCATTAATTTTGTCAGGTTTTAGCGCTAATATGTGTGTATTTATGTACTTTTTTGTAGGTTGGGTTGTGAGGCCGATTATTTGCAAAAGAAGCCATTGTAGATCGTTTTACGCATTATTTGGAGGAGATCTTGAGAAGGCTCAAACGCGGAGACATGAGTCAGATTTAGAATGATATAATGTATGCCAACCTCCTTGTATTCAAGCTAAGACAATGATTCGGAGGGGCACGAAGGCAGTTACATCCTAGTATTCCGGCTTGTGCATATGCAAGATCTCCACCAACGTGACCATTTATTGAAGAACCAAGACGATCTATGACGTGAACGTGTGCCCGTTAATGTTACCTCGATGAAAGCATAGATTCGGGAGTATTTTGGCCAGTTACTGCAGTAAGTCACTGTAGCAAGTACTATTCATAGCCAGACGAAGACAGTGCAAAAAACAGAGGAGCCACGCGCGCGTGTGGAAATTCCACACAGGCGTGTGGAAATTCCACACGTCCGTGCGTTAATTCCACAAGCCCGTGTAGAATAACCACAGGGGCGTGTGGAATCCCAATTCCAGCCCTATTTAAGGCCGATTTCAGCCCCTTTTTCAAAATTCTTTTCTCCATCTTTTCCCCAACTTTAGAGAGGCTACGGCTAGGGTTTTGAGAGGTATTAGCTAGGGATTTGGTGAGGTTCTATGGCACAGGGTGTGGACTCGCCCCTGTCAATGACCTTGCGATTATCCTACGGCCGTGCAGAATTACTGCCCGGGCGTGCGTTGTTCTGCAGAAACCTGGGAATTTTTCCCGAGAGCACACAGGGGCGTGGACTCACCCCTGTGGGCAACCTTGTGACCAATGCACGGGCGTGGGTATTTTCCGCACGCCCGTGCTGATTTCTGTATCGCGAGAGCGCACAGGGGCGTGCGAATGCCCCTGTGAGTTGGGCCTGTGATTGTCCACGGCCGTACGAGATTTCCACACGGGCGTGCGAAACACTTAGTGACTTGCTCTCGGTTGGACAGTGAGCGCACAGGGACATGCGGTTTCCCCTGTGGGTCGGGCGCACGGCCGTAGATAATTTCCACAGTCCCGTACGAATTTTTTTCAGAGACAGCAAGAGCTATCCCGAGTGTACACAGGGGCGTGCGTCTGACCCTGTGGCTCTCCATTGTGGGGACACACGGGCGTGTGGAATTTCCACAAGCCTGTGCGGATATACAGAACTCCAAGGGGCGCGAGTTCTTTATAAAGAAGACTTGTTTCTCTTCATCTACATCCTCTCCACTCTCTTCGGAATACTCTAACAGTGGTTTCCGATCTCGTACTGCCGGTTTTGGAAGATTTTTACATGGTTTTCCGGCCTATTCCTATTCTTCACATCTCAACTCGTCGGTAAGCCCTATCTTTGATTTTCTTTGCCAATTCTTGATTCTAATCGATGAACCTGCTAAGAATGCTTCCTTTTTGCAATTAGAGTGTATGAGTATGCTTAGAATGAAGTTTGAAGAGTTTTAGAAATGTTTTGTTTGATTTTTGTGGTGCGGCCTGTGCGGTTCTTCACGCCCTGTGGATCCACACGGGCGTGCAGAAATTCCCCACAATCGTGTGGATTTCTGCAGCAGCATTTATCCAGCTTGTTTGATTGATTTCCATTGAAAATTTACAGGATATGACACCTAGGTCAAAGAAGCAAGCAGAGAAACGACCACAGGAGTCATCCTCCGAGTCCGAGGGTATGAGTTTTGCTATTCCCGAGCATCAGGCTCGTTTTGTTCGTCTATCGAGACTTTGGTTCGAACAGACTCGGTGTCTGGACCAAAGCATACTCCGAAAGTTACAGCAGGGGGATGAATTTGTTGAAGAGGTCGAGGACCTTGTTTCAGTAGGGGGGTGGAGTCAGTTGTTGACGTTTAGAGAGCAAGCCATCCGTGAGCTCACACTGCAGGTGTTGTCATCATTTGAGTTTGATTGATCATATGAGAGATTCGACAGCATGGACGCCATCCAGTTCAGAGCGTTTGGACATCACTACTGCATGAGCATCACGCATTTCTCAGTCTCGCTTGGGCTATACGAGGAGGCATTCACGGACACTGAGGAGTATTCTTAGCAACTGAATGATTATCCTGGAGCTTTAACCCCTCAGGAAGCCTACTGAGTGCTGTGTGGTCAGGGTCAGTACGAGCCATGGGTGTCCAAGGCCACGTGCCTTTCCCGACCTGCCTACCAATACTTATACGCCATTATGAGTAGGTCGATGAATGGCCGTGGTGATAGTACAGGTGTTTTGAGCTGGAAGGAGCTTTTATATCTGTATTCGATGGTGCAGCGCATACCGATTCATCTGGGGCACAACCTTGCAGAGTACATTCATCATCAGGGGCATTATAGTAAATTGGGAGTGATCTTCTCAGGCCCCTACATTACGAGACTAGTCATGGGCATGGGCCTCTTGGACGTGATTCACGGGGCTGAGAGGACAAGTACTCCTGCTCCCCTGAGTCTGGAAATGATGAGATTGATGGGTATGATCCGCCGAGTACGGACGGGGGTATATGCCTTGGTTCTACCCACTCCAGAGATGCCTGAGGATGAGGGTGATGATGTAGAGGCTTCTTAGCCTGCCCCCGAGCCTCAGTCGATGCCGATGGAGACTGACGCACCTCCGGCGACAGAGGACCTACCCCCGGTATGTATGTTCTCACCATCTCGAGCCCATGATCAATTTGAAAGGCTCGAGAGTGCCGTGAGGGTAGTACAGGCAAGATCGCTGAGGAACGAGCGGAGATAGTAGAGGTGCGCGCGACACAGGCGGCACAGTTCATAGAGTTCATGGTGCGTTTCGACGCCTTACAGCAGATCCTTCAGAGAGATGCTGCTGTACCTTTTGTACAGCGACCGCGCACCTCCCAGACGTCCCCTACATCACCATCATTAGACCCACCAGCATCTTCTGATCTACCACCAGCAACAAAGGAGCCAGAGCGTGGCGCCGACACTTGACTTTCTTTTATTTCTACTTGCATTTTATTTTGGACATGTTATCCTCATAAAGGACTTTCCTTTTGAGCTTATTTTTCATTTTGTTGTCTCGAGTTGTATTTCTTGCTCTATCTTATATATACTCGAGTTTTGTTTTTATTTTATTGAGCTCTACTGAACCATCTAGTGTATGCGTGCAGATGGTCTTGTCATTATGGGAATTGAAAACTTGTCATAGACACGGCCAAGGTGTTTCGGCACTTGGCCGTGTGTGCCTCACAACCCGTTGGAACATCATTCCGAAGGATTTAGCTCCATCAAATGCAACACTAGGAGTCAGGGGAGTATTGTTTCGATTGCTTCTCCCACATTTATTCTTGATTGATATACATGATAAGTGAGCTTGCATGTGTACATTGTGGTCAATGTACAACTTAACTGTGGGGAGGGGAGGGAGTTTTATAGTGCACATATCTTTTACACTATTTTGATTGATATATATTCTCACATAGCCACTGGCGGTTAACCTTAGTGACGGTATTCTTAAGTTTAGGAGAATTTTTAACATTGAATGTTCTCATGCTCTAGTTCTTGCTTGAATTTTTAGGAATTTTTGTCCGAATAACATTTTGGGCACTTCTCACTCTTTAAACTCTTTTGGAAACTCAAGTCTAAGGTTAAAGGGACCCGTTTTAGTTTTGTTTCTTGTGTTACTTTATTATTAAAAGAAAAAAAATGGAAAATGGAAAAGAAAGAAAGAACAAAGTGTTTTTATCGTTTAATTGTGCTTGTTTGGTGGAAAGAGCTACCACCCATAATGTACAAAGCTACTCTCATAAGTCGGATACTTGTTATGCCCTATTGAGAGAAAGAGCTATTTCACGGGATGTGTGAAAGCTACTACCCCAGTTGAAAGAGCTACCACCTCCAAACTGTGAAAGCCACCTTAGCGGCCGCTTTGGAAAGGGATACCTTAGAGGATGTGTGAAGGTACTACACTTTTTTAAATGTTTGGTACTCTTTGTAGATAAGTAAGTCCCTTATAACTAGAACTTTGAGAAGTATACTTTGGGTTGACTTGAGTGAGTTCACACACTTACACGATTTTGGGTTTGTTGTCACTTTTAATTCAAGTTTTTAGCTAGAGCATTGATTCTTTCGTATTTAGTGTTGAAAATTTCCTTTACTATTAGAATGCTTTCTTTGCATGCTTTGGTCAACCTAAGGCCAAGCACTTCTAATAGTCCCTTCGTCTATGCATACAATGTTTTAACTTTTTCTTGAGGACAAGCAAAAGCTTAAGTGTGGGGGAGTTTGATAAGTTCTTGTGCGATAAGAATGCGAAGCGTTCTTTCCTTATGACGAGCATTACTTTTGTTAGGTTTTAGCGCTAATACGTATGTATTTATGTACTTTTATGCAGGTTGGGTTGTGAAGTCGATTATTTGTGAAAGAAGCCATTGTAGAACATTTTAAGCATTATATGGAGGAGATCTTGAGAAGGCTCAAACGCGGAGATATGAGTCAGGTTTAGAATGATAGAATGCATGCCAAACTCCTTGTATTCGAGCTAAGGCAATGATTCGGAGTGGCACGAAGGCAGTTACATCCTAGTATTCCGGCTTGTGCATATTTAGCAAGATCTCCACCAATGTTATTGTTTATTGAAGAACCAAGATGATCTACGACATGAACATGTGCCCGTTTACGTTACCTCGATGAAAGCATGGATTCGGGAGTATTTCGGGTCGTACTATAGAAATCACTGTAGCAAATCATTGTAGCAGGTACTATTTACAGCCGGCTGAAGAAGGAGCAAAAAATAGAGGAGCCACACAGGCATGTTGAAATTCCACACGCTGTGCATTAATTCCACAGGCCCATATGGAATATCCACAAGGGTGTGTGGAATCCCGATTCCAGACCTATTTAAGGCCGATTTCAGCCTCGATTTCAACATTCTTTTCTCCATCTTTTCCCCAACTTGAGAGAGGGTTGCGGCTAGGGTTTTGTGAGGTATTGACTACGGATTTGGAGATGTTCTATGGCTCTGACATCGTCATCTCTTTGGAAGAAGATTGGTAAGGAAGCCTCCATCGGATTGATTCGGCGAGGCGTATCTTATACCAGACAAGGGAATCTTGCGACGAGTAGAGGACTCTCCACAAGACCATCACCATGACTATCAAGGGGGTTTTCCTATGGATTACTTTCTTTTACATTTGATTTCATTATCGTCTGTATTTTGCTCTGTGGAGAGCTAAACCCCTAGTGGGTATTTTTGTATTTGTGAACCCTAGGATGTATTAGTTTTATTGAATCTTTTATTATGCTTTCAATTAATTGATGTTATTGTGAGTTCCAATCTTGAATGTTTTGTTGTTTGAATACTCCCTCAGAGTGACACTAGGGTTGAGAGTTCATGTGGTAACCCTTGTGAGTGAGTGACACACCACGAGAGTTAGACAAAGCTTGATTGGAGAGGGTTGAGAGGGTGAGTCGAGAGGTACAGGAGCGTCACCTTTCCCCTCCGGTGTGTTAGATTCTACCTCCGTTCCTCGAGTTCTTTGCGGCCATAAAGAGAGAATGAGCTAAGGGATGACCCTCCGCTGTGGTTTAGTTGCAAGTGCAACGGAGTAAAGCGTTGAGGTGATTTTAGCATCCAGGGCTTAATTGTGGTTAGGGACCTTTCTTCTATATCAACAGTTAGGTCTACAATTAGGAAAAGATTTATCACTTGGAATCCCTAGAGCTTAATGCAATCCTTCTTACGAATGTGAGGTTGAGAGGTTGTTCAACCTCTCCTCCGGGACATGTAGAGGATTAGGCTTGGTTAACCCTAGATTCGGGGTCATGCATTAAAGGATGTCCCTGAATCACCATTGCATTAGTTAGGAAACATAATAGAGAGTTCTTCCACTTGAAATGATTTTCTTAGGCGGATCAATACCCGGGTACCCCATCTTTATCGATTGTCTTACCTTCTATTTTACATTTGCTCTCTTTCGTGTTGTTTTACTTTTGAGAATTGAATCTTATCACACATATCACTATTCATCTTTCATATAGTTAAGAAGCAAATTAAGTATTTTTATTCCCTTTTCCCTGTGGATACGATACCCCACTCACCTAGGATTTATTACTTCGACAACTCTGTGCATTTGCGGGGAGCCTTATCACTCTGCTACTGCTGCTGCTACTGATGAAGTACAATGTGGGTCAACTGGTGCTGGAATAGGGGATGGAGGTGCCGGAGATGATGAGAGGGCCTGAAGAGTCCTCGGCCGCAGGACAAATGATGAACCGACATCTCGCACTAAGATCTGTTATAATGTGTCGAAACATGTCATAAACTCCGTATACTGTGCGGCCTACGCAATCCTAATATCGGCAATCTCTGCTCAGGCCTCTGATACCTCTGTCTGTATCACCCCCACAGTGCTCTCGATCCTCTCAAAATGATCATGGGCTCGAGATGGTGAAAACATACGCACGGGGGTGGGTCCTCTGTCACCGGAAGCGCCTCAGTCTCCAAAGGTGCTTACTAAGGCTTGAGGGTAGGTGATAAGTGTCTAAATATATGTATTTGAGTGTATGTATTTGTTACCTCTAGCATGTGTTTTCATTAGAATTGATGCCCGTTTTGTGCTTAATCGTGTGTTATTTGCTTTGCAGGGCACGGGAACACCATGGATGACACGAGGATATGATTCGGGTGAAAAAGAGAAGAAAACCAGGGCGCGGTACTGTAGGGTATTCACTGTAGGGTGATTGTGAAAAAAAATAAATTAAAATGAAAGAGAAATGAAAAAGTGAAAAGAGTAAAAAGAAAAATGAGTCTATGTCAGTATTCATCTGCTAATGAAGCATGAATGCGTCTATGTAGACTGTAATCTAGTAGTTGGGTGGCTCTTGTGCCTAACCAGCATGTGCACCCTCCAGAAAGATTTTCGGTGCAGTCTATGTTAGTCGGACTCGAAAAAGAAAGAAAATAAAATGGAATGAAAATAAAAACCCTAGTGATCTTTTTGGCTACCTACTAGAGGTTTTGAGAAGAATAGGGAATTAGTTCGAGTTCAAGACTTGGAAGGATCTTACTTGTTCATTGAAGTAGTGCTTAGCATTTTAGGACTTAGTACTCTTTGCAAGTGGAGTGATTAGCATCTAGAGCTGTACTCATTGGAGTCAGTCGGCTAGACCAAGTCAGGGTAGATGAAATGCAAGGTTCACACACACGGTACAGAAATATATGAGATGAGACAGGATCTTTCTGTTGTGCTTACTGCGTGTAACTCATCATCTAGTTATCATTTTCGATGCTTGTGGAGTCTTGTATTTATTTGAGCCGGAGTTGATACACTTAGCCACTTATCATTATCTTTGTTTTTCATGATGTGTTTGCTTGGGGACAAGCAAATGCTTAGGTGTGGGGATATTTGATAAGTGTCTAAATGTATGTATTTGAGTGTATGTATTTGTTACCTCTACCATGTATTTTCATTAGAATTGATGCCCGTTTTGTGCTTAATTGTGTGTTATTTGCTTTGCAGTGCACGGGAACACCATGGATGACACGAGGATATGATTCGGGTGAAAAAAAGAAGAAAACCAGGGCGCGGTACTGTAGGGTATCTACTGTAGTAAAGTACTATAGCTGTCATTGTAGCACCTAGAGAGTTTCAAGTCAGGATTTGGATCATGGCATACGGCCTCAATGCTGCCCGGTATAGAGCCCGGGATGATCACTGTAGATATAATAGAAGATATTTACTTGATGGAGTTTTCCTACCCCAAATAGTGTCAATGTTGAGCTCCATAGCGAGTGGTATGGCACTCAGGATGGAGGCCATAGCGAGTGGTATAGCACTCGGGATGGAAGCCATCAAGGGGGTATGATGAGTGGTATATAGAGGGATTTTTGGAGAAAGATTGGAGACTTCTTCTTGGCCTCTTGGGCCGCCACCACCACACAATCTTGAGGCCTTCTGGCCATCTTCCGACCATGATCCTTGTGGGAAACGAGCACCCATCATCACCAAGAGGGAGAGGAGCATAGGAGAAGGAGTTGGATTGAAGATCTAGACCACCATTGCATCATCATTCGAAGCTTCATCGATTCAAGGAGATAAAGATCGTAAAGGGAGTTTTCTTGCTTCTTTATTGTCTTTCTTTTCCTTATATGTTGTATAAGTATCCCTTGTCACGAGGGATTAACTTATTGTTGTGTTTGGATTTGGATGAACCCTAGGGCTAATCTTGTGTATGAACTTGGAATGTTATTCTTAATTGAGTTTGATGGTTGTTTGAGATTTTATCTTTCATGCTTTCATGTCTAGAATTACATGTATGGAGAGATCCGTAATTCTACTATGAGTTGTATGTGTAGATGTGACCTACTCAAGTATACTAGATCTAGGAGAGATTGAAAGGGGATACTTGTACCTACACGCCGAGAAATCGGGTGTTGGTAGCCCTCCATTGCTAGGTTTAAGCCGAAGGATAGTAGGTTTACTCCTATTAGAGATTTCCTAGAACTTAATGCGATCATAGGTTTGTTAATCCGGAAGAAATTCTGATTGACATTCGTATGGGATCAAGGGTTAGTCACCGAGAGATTGGGGCTAATCTACTCATGAGATCTCTAGGTCTCAATTATCATCAATGCATCTTTAACACATCCTAGTTTGGGACTTAATGACAACCCTAGGTTGATTCCTTGTCCAAACACTACCTTCTCATGCTTGATACTCCCTTGTTTATTTACATCTGTGTGCTAGTTACCCAGCCATAGATTAGTTAGTTTATTTTATTTTATTTCAATTGTTCTTCATACCAAGAATTGTAGTCTAGATAATAGATGAAGAGTGAGTAATAATACTTCCTTGGCCCCGTGGAATACTACAACCCCTGTGTCACTCACAGGGTATTACATGGCGATCCCGTATACTTGCGGGCGATCAATCAGTAGGCTGGGAAGCCTCGGCATCATCACCCTCCTCCTCGGCTATCCCTCGGGTCGGTAGAACAAGAGCATAAACCCCCGTGCGAACCCTACGAACCATGCCCATCAATCTCATCGTCTCCATGCTCAGGGGCGTAAGTATACTCGTATTCTCGTCCCCACGAATCACGCCCAAGAGACCCATGCCCAGTACTAGTCTCGTAATGCAAGAGCCCGAGAAGATCTCTCCCAATCTAGCATAGTGGCCCTAGATGGATTGGTATGCGCTGCATCATCGAATATAACTACAGAAGCTCCTGCCGGCTCAGAACGCCAGTGATATCACCATGACCATTCACCGACCTGCTCATGATGGCATGTAGATATCAGTACGCATGTCGAGAAAGGAACGTGGCCTTGGACACCCCCGACTCATATTAGCCCTGACCACATAATGCTATGTATGCTCTCTGTGGGGTCAGGGCTCCATGATAATCAATTAGTAACTGAGAGTACTCCTCAGTGTCTGTAAATACCTCCTTGTAAAAGTTGAGCTGAATTAAAAACTGAGTGATACTCAGACTATAGTGATGTCCAAGTGCTCTGAAATGAACAGTTTCGAGGTCGCCGAATCTTACATAGGACCTGTCGAACTCGAATGACGATAGAACCTTCAGTGTAAGCTCCTGGATGGCTGGCTCTCTAATCGACAACAATTGTCTCCAACCATCCACTGACATGAGATCCTCAACCTCATCGGTGAACTCATCTCCCTGCTGTAAATCTCTTAGTATGCTCGTGTCTAAGAATCGAGAATGTCCGAACTGAAGTCTCGACAAATGCTCGAATCGAGCCTGGTGCTCGGGGATGGTGAAGCTCATGCTCTCAGACTCAGGAGACAACTCTCGCGGTCACTAATCAGCTTGCTTCTTTGACCGAGGTGCCATAATATGCAAAAATTAAAAGAGTATCGATCAAACAAGTTAATTAAACATAGCTGCAGAAATCCACACGGTCATACGGAATTTCCATACACCCGTGTGGATCCATGGGTCATGAAGAAACGCACGGCCATGCCTCAAACTCCACAAATGCACCATGATAATGCTTCTACTTCATTCTAAATATAAATAAACATTCGAATTGAAGAAATGAAGCATTATTGACTAGTTTCATCGATGAAAATCATGAATTTGAGAAGGCAATCAAAGATAGGGCTTACCTTCGAGTTAAGATGAGAAAGCTTTGAAAATGGCCGGAAAACCAAGGAAAATCCTTCCAAATTGTCGATACGAGGTCAGGAAACAAAATAAGAGTGCTCTCGCACGGGCGTGCGAAAAATACCCATGCCCTTGCGCCCGACCCACAGGGGCAGCCGCACGCCCCTATGGCTGCTTTGGACATCCGAGAAAAATTGCTAAGTGTTCCGCACGCCCATAAGGAAATTCCGCACGGGCGTGGACATTCACAGGCCAAACTAACAGTGGCAAGTGCACGCCCGTGTGTCTTCTCGAGATGGAGAGAGCTCCTCTGCAGGAATTCGCACGGTCGTGTGGAAATTAACCACGCCCGTGCGATTTTCACAAGGTCGCCCATAGGGTCGAGTCCACGCCCCTGTGTGCTTTCAGGATAATCTGCTAATCTCTACAGGAATTCACATGCCCGTGCTAAAATTACCCACGGGCGTGCGAGAATCCCATGGTCATTCACAGGGGCAATTCCATGCCCATGTGCCTTCTTTGGATGAGCTTGCAATGTAAATTCACGGGCGTGTGGAAATTCCACACGCTTGTGCGTTTTCTCTAGATGCCTTAGAAAATTCTGCAGGCTCTGAAGAAAACTTTTGAACATGTTTACACACTCAGAGCCTACCCTAATATGCAAATTTTACCAGTGAAAAACATGAGAAATATCTCAAATGACCCAACTTCGCCAAATCCACGTGAAAACACACGATGACAATTCAAAACCCACAAAAAAATCGCAGCACAAGTGCATGCACTAAACACTTTATTCAACACTCAACACTTTATTCATGCATACACTAAACTACTAAACTACGAAAATAGGAAACACTTGGGTTGCCTCCAAAGAAGGGTTTGTTTAATGTCACTTAGCTTGACGTACCTTGTCTTACCTCACGGGGGCACATAGATGAAAGTTGTCCTCTTACCCATGGCTTGGAAACATGATGAGCAAAATCTCTTAAGGGTAGAGGGTGAATTATCGGGCTTGGGACCACCTAGTAATGGTTCATCCAACTTATTTGGTTCACGCATGTCTCCAATAGCCTTTGAGGTTTTCGGTGGCGTCTCATAGCCCTCTTCAATTTTTGGAGCATCTTCTTTAAGATCGCCGGGGTAGATGGTAGTTCTTCCGTTGAACCAAGCATCATTACTTTTTCATTGTCCTCCTCTTTGTCGAAAAAGCCTTTGTATGGGTCTGAATTAAACATTTCCTACATGTATTCATCAACAATCTCATCAGTAGTGTCTAGAAAATACAAAGGATCATCGAAATCAAGAGAATTCCGCATGGCTTCAGCAAGGCGGTATGTGAGCTTGTCATCTTCAACTCTCAAAGTTAGCTCTCCGCCGTCCATGTCAATCAAGGTTTTGGAAGTCCGTAAAAATGGGCTCCCAAGTATCAAGGGTACATATGCATCCTCATCGACGTCTAGCACTACGAAGTTAACAGGAAATATGTACTTGTCCACCTTAACAAGCACATCTTCAATGATATCCCCCGGATGTCTCACCGTTCGGTCCGCCAATTGCAAAGTCATCCGAGTAGGCCTAGGCTCGCCCAAGCCTAGCTTTTGAAAAAAGGTGTATGGCATGACATTGATACTGATCCCTGAGTCTGCCAATGCTATTTCTTCACCTAGATTGCTAATATTACACGGAATGATGAAGCTTCCCGGGTGTATGGCATGTTCTTTTGCAAAATCGCTGATAAGTGCTTGTGCGATACGAATGCGAAGCGTTCATTCCTTATGTTGAGCATTACTTTTCTCGGGTTTTTACACTAATATGTGTGTTTTTATGTTACTTTTGTACAGGTAGTGTTGTGAGGCCAAGTATGAAGGAAATAGGCCAAAGTGGATCATAATGCACCAATTTTGGAGGAAATCTTGCTAAGGTTCAAACGCGAAGACATAGGTCAGGTGTGAGATGCTAGAGTGTGTGCCAACCTCCTCGTATTCGAGTGGCCACATCCATTTGGAGGGGCACAAAGACAGTCACATTCGAGCATTCTGACTTATGCACATAGAACAAGAGCTTCACCAACGTGTACACCATTGAAGAGGCAAGTGATCCACGACGTGAACGTGTGCCCGTTTGCGTTACCCCGATGAAAGTATGGAATTGGGAAGCTATTCAGGTCGATACTGTATCAGAGTACTGCAGCAGCACTGTAGCATATACTATAGCAGCACTGTTCACAGCCGGCCGAGAAACCAGAGAAATAGATAATCCACATGGGCGTGTGGAAATTATCCATGCCCGTGTGGAAATTCCGCACGGGCGCGTGGAGCATACACGCCCGTGTAGTCGCTCGATTCCAGCCCTATTTAAAGCCGATTCAGCCTCGATTTTGGTATTCTTTTCTCCATCTTTTCCCCAACTTGAGAGAGGGCTTCGGCTAGGGTTTCGAGAGGTATTGGCCAAGGTTTTGGAGAGGTTCTACGGCTCTGATATCGTCATTGTTTAGGAAGAATGTTGGTAGGGGAGCTTCCCTCGAGGCGTATCCTATACCGGACGAGGGAATCCTTGAACGACGAGTAGAGGACTTTCCACAAGACCATCTACACGATTATCAAGGGGGTTTCTTTATGGATTCATTGCTTTTACATTCTATTTCTTTGATTGTACTTAGCTCCATGGAGAGCTAAACCCCTAGTGGGTGCTCGGGTATTGTGAACCCTACGATGTATTTCTTTCATTGAATCTCTTTATTATGCTTTCAATTAATTGATGTTTGTTGTGAGTTCCAACCTTGAATGCTTGATTGTACGAACATTTCCCCTAGAGTGACACTAGGTTTGAGAGAGTTCTTGTTGGTAACCTTGTGAGTGAATGACACACCACGAGCGTTAGATAAAGCTAGGTTAAAGAGGGTTGAGAGGGTGAGTCGAGAGGTACATGAGCGTCTCCTTTCCCCTCCGGCGTGATAGATTCTACCTCCTTTCCTCGAGTTCTTTGTGGCCATAATAGAGTGAATGGTCTAAGGGATGAATTTCCGCTGGGGCTTAGTTGCGGTGCAACAGAGTGAAGCGTTGAGGTGATCTTAGTATCTAGGGCTCAATTGTGGTTAGGGACCTTCCACCTGGACCAAAGGGTTAGGTCTATAATTAGGAAGAGATTTATCACTTGGAATACCTAGAGCTCATTGCAACTCTATGCGAGTGCGAGGTGTTAAGATTGTTCGATTTCTCCTACGGGACATGTATAGAGTTAGGCATAGTTGACCTTAGATTTGGGACTATGTAATTAAGGATTTCCACGACTCACCATTGCATTGATTAGGAAGCATAATAGAGGGTTCTTGCACTTGAAACAATTATCCTAGGTGTAGCATTATTCGGGTACCCCATCTTTATCGATTGCCTTACTCCCCTTCTTTACTTTTGTTCCCTTTCTTGTTGTTTTTATTGTTGAGAATTGAATCATTATCACACTCATTATCATTGATCTTTCACATAGCTAAGAATTGAATTAAGTATTTTTATTCCCTACTACCTGTGGAATCGATACCCGTTCACCCGGGATTATTACTTCGACAAACCCGTGCACTTGCGGGATATAGGCAAGGGGACCTTGTCAACCGCCGAGCAAGATGCATCTAAAATCACTGAAGCACTCTCCTCTAACTTCCTCTTGTTGGTCAACAAGTCTTTCAAGAATTTTGCATACTTAGGCATTTGGGCCAATGCCTCAATAAAAAGGAATATCGATGCGGAGTTTCTTGAATAAACTCAGAAACTTTCTTTGTACTATTCATCCCCTTGGTTATTCTTCAATCTAGAGGGATAAGGGATTCTTGGCTTGGAAGGTGGAGGTGCCACCTCCTTCTCTTTGGTTGCTCCCATCTCAACCTCTATACCCTCAGGTGCGTGTTCATTGGGCTTCTCACTCGGAAGCTTACCCTCAACCTCACGACCACTTCTTAAAGTGATCACCTTCACATGCTCTCTAGGGTTGGTCTCGGTGTTACTTGGCAAGCTTCCTTAATGCCTTTCCGATAAGGACTTCACAATCTGCCCTACTTGATTTTCAAGATTATGCAAAGAGGCGATGTGGTTGCGAAGTGTAGCATCAACAAATTGGAACCTTGTATCAAATGATTGTACAAATCTAGTTAAGGCCTTCTCCAAATCATTCATTCGGCTCTCCAAACCTGAAACTCGGTTCTCCATGTTTAGAGCTTGTTGTTGGAAACCCGATGTCCCTATGGCCTATTATAGACCTTTGTTGATGTACGAGAAATTGGGATGACTCTTCCAACCAAGATTGTAGGTATTGTTGTATGGGTTTCCTTGATCCCTTATGCCATTACCGACAAAATCGACATTATCAACTGAAGATGCATCACCAATAGAGATCGGCAATCGGAGAGAGTATGTCCTCCACCACGCCTGGTGCAAGTAGTCACGGCTGCCACTCTATTCGAAGTTAGGAGATCTAACTTCTTACTCAATGATTCCACTTGAGCTGCCAATGAGGTCACTGCATCTATCTCATAGAGGCCGGCCATCTTTTTCTTCTCCCTGGCATTTATTGATAGCTGTTTAACCCCATTTCTTCAATTAATTGACAGGCCTCATCTGGGGTCTTCCTACCTAAGGTACCTCCTGCTACCGCATCCAATAGTTGCCTTGTACTTGGATTTAAATCATTGTAAAAGGTCTGAACAATCATCCACTCCGGAAATCCATGCTGCGGGCACTTTCTCATGAGCTCCTTGAACCTTTCCCATGTCTCAAATAGAGACTCCAATTCCAACTGTACAAAGGATGAGATCTCATTCCTTAGCTTTACAGATTTTTCCGGAGGGAAATATCAGGCAAGAAAAGCTTCTACTATCTCCTCCCACGTGGTAATCGAGCCTCTAGGTAATGAGTGTAGCCACTGCTTCGCTCTCCCCTTCAAGGAAAATGGGAAGGCTCTCAACTTGATGGCATCATCCGTCACCCTGTTTATCTTCAGCATATCACACACCTCGAGAAAGTTCTCTATATGGCTATTTGGATCCTCATCGGCCAAACCAATGAACTTTGCAGATTGCTGCAACATGTGGATGAATGACGGCTTCAGCTCGAAGTTCTGAGCTATAATGGGGGGACGCATAATGTTTGATTGTGTCCACAATACTGAAGGACTAGCATAATCGGATAATGTCCGCTGCTGCTCATTCTATTTTTCCATGTTTTTAGATTCTCTTACTTCCAAATCAGCTAGATTAGACTATTCTTGCACAGGTTATTTCCTTTTTCTTCTCAGTGTACATTTAAGCTTGGGATCTCCTTCAATCAGTATGGAGGGGTTCCCTCCGGTCATAACCTGGAGCTGCACCCAAAAATAAAGAAAAAGAAATCAGAACTATGACAGAATAAGAAAATATAAAATGGAATCAATAAATGAATAGCTAAGAAAACAAAGTGCAAAGTATCTCTAAACGCTTACTCCCCGGCAACAACGCTAAAAACTTGACACATCCGTATATGCGTGTAAACCGCAAGTGCACAGGTGTCGAAGTAATAATCCCAGATGAGTGGGTATCGTATCCACATAGAGTAGAGAATAAAGGCACTTAAGTTGTTTCTTAACTAATTTAGAAGATGAATAGTGATAAGTGTGACAAAATATGAAATAACAAAGATAAAAGCAACAAGATAGAGAGCACAGGTAAAGGAGAAGGTAAGGCACTCGATAAAGATGGGGTACGTGGATATTGATCCGCCTAAGACAATCATTTCAAGTGCAAGAACCCTCTATTATACATCCTAATTGATGCAATAATGAGTCATGGAAATCCTTAATTACATGATCCCAAATCTAAGGTCAACCATGCCTAACTCTATACATGTCCCGGAGGAGAGATTGAATAACCTCTCAACCTCGCACTCGCATAGAATTGCAATGAGCTCTAGAGATTCCAAGTGATAAACCCTATTCCTATGTATAGAACTAACCCTTTGGTCCAAGTGGAAGATCCTTAGCCACAATTAAGCCCTAGGTGCTAAAATCATTTTAACGCTTCACTCTGTTGCACTCGCAACTAAGCCCCAGCGGAAGGTCATCCCTTAGCCCATTCACTCTACTATTGCCACAAAGAACTCTTGGATTGTGGAGGTAGGATAGATCACACCGGAGGGGAAAGGAGACGCTCCGCTATCTCTCGACTCATCCTCTCAACCCTCTCCAATCTCACTTTGTCTAGCTCTCATGGTGTGTCACTCACTCACAAGAGTTACCAACAAGAACTCTCAACCCTAGTGTCACTCTAAGGGAGTATTCATACAATCAAGTATCTAAGATTGCAACTCACAATAAACATCAATTAATTGAAAGCATAATAAAGAGATTCAATGAAACGAATACATCCTAGGGTTCACAAATACCAAGTACCCTCTAGTGGTTTAGCTCTCCATGAAGCTAGAAACAATCAATGAAATATAATGTAAAAATAAAGCATCCATAGAAAAACCCCCTCATTAGTCGTGGCGATGGTCTTCTATAGAGTCCTCTATTCATCGCAAGGGTCCCTTTGTCTGGCCTAGGATACACCTCCCCGGATCGGTGCCGACGAAAGCTCTCCCACTAACCTTCTTCCAAATGGCGCGCGATGTCAGAGCCATAGAACCTCTCTAAAGACCTAGCTAATACCTCTCAAAACCCTAGCCACAGAACTCTCTCAAGTTGGGGAAAAGATGGAGAAAAGAATGCTGAAATCATGGCTGAAATCAACTTTTAAAGGGCTGGAATCGGGAATCCACACGCCCATATGGGCGCCCCTATGGTTTTTTCCACACAGGCGTGTGGAATTTCCACACGCCCATGTGGAATCTCCGTTTTCTGATTTTCTCGGTCGACTGTAAACAGTGCTGCTATAGTATCTTTGCTACAGTGTTTTTAACAGTACCCTGCTACAATACCAGCCTGAAATACTGCTGAATCCACACTTTCATCGATGTAACGCAAATGGGCACACATTTACTTCGTGGATGCCTTGCTTCTTCAGTTAATGGAGATCTTGTTCTATATGCACAAGTGATGAGCAATCCGTAAGTGCACGGAGTCGTCAAGTAATACCCCTCGGGTGAGCACGAGAGGGTCGTATTCCCTGGGCCCAAGAATCTACTCTTACATCCTCTTTACGTATTGTCTAGCCGAATGATTCGAAGGGTTTCTCTAATCTATTACTTGAAATAAAAGAACTACAAATGGAGTCTATGATAAGGTAGGGGTATAAAATCAAGGGAAAGAAATGGTTACGGATGCGGATTCCCTACGGGCTACTAAAGTGCAAAGGATGCTAAGAATGTCATGCAATTGAAGGTTTGGACCTAAAGATTTCCTAAATTAGATCAACCCGATGGTCACGGCAATTAACCCCTAATCCGGTATAAGTATTGACACAGAATTTCTTCTGATCAAATTCTCGTACGATTGCATTAACAAGTGGGGAAATCCCTAATTAGGGCCGGAACACAACTTGGTCTAGCCCTAATGGTGGAGGGGTACAGAATACCCGATGGTCACGGCGTATTTGTACATGAATCCTTTCCAAACTTTGTGTGTCTAGTACAAGGGCGATGGTCACGCTACCAAGTACAATCTAGCAGTTGGTTTACAGAGTTCTCATGTAAGCAACACATCAAATGCACCAAGAATGAATCACAAATACACAACAATTGCAATAGACAAAATTAAATCATCCAAATACACAAGTTCACCCCAAGGTTCACCGGCATCCAGTGACCTTGGGGTCTACTCGGTCATGCAAACAAATACAAGCAATAAGTCCATGAAAACAACTACAAATGGCATAAGAAAACTTCCTCAAACAATAGAAGTAGGAAGACAAGCCAAGCTAGGTGGAAATGCTTCCATGGACGCCGTGATGGGGGCGGCTTCCCTCGTCGTCTACAAACTCCCAAAGAAGAGATCGATGAAGATCTAGCCAAAACCGAGCTTCTCCATTTGATTTTCCTTCTCCAAAACGTGTGATCTTGCCTCCTAAAGACTGGTGAAAATCGGCATCAAGAACTCTCCCAAAAACTCCTCCCCTTGCCCTAGAAAAATCGGTTTCATTTATATCCCGTCAGTCCATGCGGGCATCCATGCGGGCGCATGGAGCCCGTGAAGCTCACAGCCAAATGCCCAGAAAACATGCGGGCCAAATGCTACAGTAACCGAGTATTGAGAATTTCCAGCAAACCTCACGGGCACCCATGCGGGCGCATGGAGCCCGTGAAACTCACAGCCAAATGCCCGCAGCAAGAATAATGACCTGCTACAATACCGCTACAGTGCCGCTACAGTGCTGGGACCCCCAAAAATGCCGTTTTTGGTGTCGAATTCATCCGATTTACATTTTTTAGCATCGTTCGACTCATTTAAGACCTGCAACACTGAAATAACCAATTTAGACATAAAACGGGCATCAATTCATTAACATATTCACAAATGATACAAGATTAATACATATAAAATACATACATTTAGGCGTTTATCAAACATCCCCACACCTAAGTGTTTGCTTGTCCCCAAGCAAACACACATGAAATAATAAGGGCGGAATGATAAACGACTAAACATATGACCTCAAGCTCAAACAGTGAAGAACCCCACAGGCACAGATGAAATGAATTCAAGGAAATGAGTTGTACAATAACTAACTCAGTAGAGATAGTCATGATTCCTCTAGAGTGCTTTCCTCATGAGTGTGTGTATGCTTCATCCCTCGCTCTCCCTATTCACACCACATTCAATGACTACCGTGTTAAAAATGTTAAAGACACCCTCAATAGTAGGTCAAGAGTCCTTCGGTCCATATTCAACACTTTAGTAACTAAGTGAATGCATGATTGAGTCCGGGAGAACAAATACTTCTTTCTTTCTTTATTTATTTATTTTTTTTCGAGTCCGCCTAACGTAGACTGCACAAAATATCTTATAATCTTTCAGAAGGATGCACATGCTAATTAGGCACAAGAGCCACCCAACTTACTTGATTACAATCTACATAGACGCATTCATGCCAAATTAGTAGAGGAATACTGACATAGACTCTTTTTTCATTTTTTTCAAATAGATAACAATTATATACATGTCTCCTGAGCACTTTCATGCAAAACTTCACTTAGAGATAAAACAAAATGAACAAAAGAACCAAAAGCTCTTAAAAGACCATTGAGGGATGAATTTAACAGTCTAACACTTTAAATCAAAGTAGTGGGTTAGCTGGGGCAAACAAGGTAGAAGTACTATGTCAAAGCTGTGAAGAAAACACTAGAAAGAAAACATGACTTCCTTATAGCACAAATAACACTACAACTCATTACTATCATTCATTCAAGCCAGGAGGTTCTTAACAATAAATCATAGCTATCACCGGTGAAGTAAGCATGCACATAACCCGTCCCCACACCTAGAATCGTACATTGCCCTCAATGTACATTAATCAGCAGAACATGGTGTAAAATCCATAATAAAGAAATGAAGCATGAAAAGGAAGGGTAAAGAGACTGCCCCAATTGGTTCATGAAGATTGTTCAGTGAAAGCACAGTCAATGGGCAACAAAGGCAACAAAGAGCAAAGGAGGTGGGGCAACAATCCGTGAGAAGTCCTACAAAAATAAGTAAGGCGATCACGACGCGTAAGAAAATAAAGGAGAAGGAAAACATGCATAATAGTTAAAATAAAAGTAAAACAAGCCTAGTAAAAATTCATCCTTTGCTACAGTAACTCGTGAAAAAAAAAAATTTGCAAGAGTTTCTCCTAGACATGGAGCTTTCCAAAATTTACAAATGAAGGAAAAACTCGAAGAATTAAGCATACACCACATCACAACAACCAAATATGTCATTCAAGCTTCAAAGATAAAGTGAGAACACAATAAAACCAAGTTTGTAGCAAAACCTAGAATTAGGGCTTGGAGGCTTGGGTTGATGAGATCCAGCGAAACGGTTGATAAAACTCCGATTAAAACCCAAGAGTGAGTTTGCAAGATGGAGGAGAGGTGATTAGAGAAGAAAAACTAAAAAAAAAATGGTGAAGAAATGAGGTAGAGTGAGGGAGAGATGAGAGGAAAACAAGAGGAGAAGAAGAAGGAGAGAGTGGAGAGAAAGGGGGAAAAAAGCCCCTTTATGGGCAGCCCACTTTACGCGGGTCCCATGCGGGAGCATGGTGCCAAAGATGGGTCGAAAAAAACAGCACCCGAAAGGCTCACGGGCGCCCATGCGGGCGCATGGCGCCCGTGAGCCTCCTCAGCCCATGCGCGACCGCTGAGGCCGAGAGCCTCACGAGCACCCATGCGGGCGCATGGCGCCCGTGAGGCCCACAGCCCGTGCAAGACAGTGGTCCCTCATGAGAGGTCCCTTGCACCGCAAGGATGGCTACAAGGTCCCGGATCATGCCACAAGTGTCCATACAGCCGTGATCACGGCCCGTATGGACCTGGAAAATTGAAAAATTGGCATGGTTCCTCTCGCAAACTCAATAAAATACGAATTACAACCTCATGGATGCCGAAATAACAATGAAACACAACTAAACAATACTAATTCAAGTCCAAAGCTACACAAGCAAGCCTAAGCATGAGTTGAGCATAACCACAAAAATATGAGAACCTCACGAGCATATGCATTCAACCACAACAAAGAGACTAAGCAACTAAAAGAAATACGAAAATTTAATGACGACGAATTTAAAGACTTGGGTTGCCTCCCAAGAAGCGCTTGTTTAACGTCATTAGCTCGACGTACCTTTTTCTTACCTCAAGGTGGATCAAATGGTGGGGACTTACCTCCAAGCCCAAGAGAAGTGCTCCAAGATGGGAAACTCATCGAGAGGCATGAAAAGACACGGAATTTACCCTTTCCCTCGATGAATAGTCGATCGATCTCCCGTGGTGGTGATAGTGTGCAATTCATCCCCAATTTGTGTTTCTTGTCCCTCTTACACCAAATATTCCTTGTGGTTGATTTCTTCTTATTACTCGGCCACGGAAATGTTCCCACATAGCCTACATGCTTTACATGTGTGGGAAGTGGATTGTTCTCCTTGCACTCATCGCTATCCATTCCTTCCAAGAATTCATCCAAGGGGTTAATTGCCAAGACCTCCCGCACACAATCGAGAATAATCATATCGGGCTTTCATCAAGAAAGTAGAGGGATCGTCGTGGTCCAAGTTGTGTTTCATGGTCACGGGAAGAGTGAGAATGACTTCCTCATCCCCCACTCTCAATGTCATTTTTCCCCCTTTTACATCAATGAGGGCACCGGCGGTGTTAAGAAACGGTCGCCCGAGGATCAATGGGACTTCAACATCATCATCCACATCAAGAATAATGAAATCCACAGGGATAATGAGCTTGTCTACTCTAACTAGCACATCCTCAACAACACCACGGGGCTTCTTGATAGAATGATCTGCAAGTTGTATCGTCATCCTTGTGGGCCTCATGTCTTCTAATCCCAATTTTAAAAACAGCTTGTAAGGCATTACATTGATGCTAACCCTAGAGTCTGCTAAGGCTTTCTCTTGCATGCCTTCCCCAATCACACATGGAATAATGAAACTCCCGGGATCAGTCAATTTCTCAGGGAGCTTCCTCTGAATCATTGCAGAGCAGTTCCATGGTAGTGCAACTATTTCTAATTCCTCCAATTTTCTCTTATTAGTCAGCAGGTCTTTCATAAACTTTGCATACTTGGGCATCTGAGTTAACGCTTCAACAAGAGGGATATTTATGTGCAACTGCTTGAATACATTGAGGAATTTCTTGAATTGAGCCTCGTCCTTATCTTGCCTCAGCCTAGTCAGATAGGGGATCACCAGCTTGTACTCGGGTATCCTTGGTGTTGGTAGTTGAATGGCTCCTTCATCTTGTTTTTCCTTTACCCCTTCAAGTTCACTCTCAGATGGCTTAGGGTCTTCCCGTGCGGCTACCCCATTATGTTTAGTGCTTGAGCCCTCCTCGGCTCGTGCTTCAACCTGCTTCCCGCTCCTGAGAGTGATGGCTTTCAAATGCTCCCTTGGATTATTTTCAGTGTTACTAGGTAAGCTACCCGGCGGTCGCTCTAAGTTTGCCCTAGCAAGTTGCCCCACCTAGTTTTCCAATGATTGAATGGAAGCTTGAACATTCCTCAAAACAGTGTTTACTTCAGCGAATTGGTTGTTGATGTTCACAAATTTTGCCTCGGTATTGATCATAAACCTTGCTAACACATCTTCAGTGGTGAACTTCTTCTCGGGCTGTTGAAGAGGTTGAGGTGGAAGTCCCTGTGGCTGCGGGGGCCGATGTTGCTGTTGTTGACCCCAAGAAAAATTTGGGTGATTCCTCCACCCCGGATTATATGTGTTTCCATAAGGATTCCACGGGCCTCTGGGAGCTCCTCCAACATAATCAACTGTCTCAACTGGGGCATCTGAGGCTATTGAAATTGGGCACTGAACAATAGCATGCCCGGCCCCACAAGTCTCGCAAGACAAAACTGCACCAGTATTTGAGCTCGTACCCAACACAAACTGATCGAATCTCTTTGTTAGGGCCTCAACCTTGGCGGCTAGCGCAGTGTTGTCATTTATCTCATAAATTCCAGCTGCCTTTAGGGGGTTTTTTTCCCTAGTAGACCAATGACACTCATTACTTGCCATGTTTTCAATCAAGATTTTAGCATCCTCAGGGGTTTTACTACTCAATGACCCCCTCGCCGCAGAGATCGATGAGTCGTCTGCTGCATAATTCAGAGCCATTACAAAGCATCTGGATCCTCATCCACGAGGAAAAGCCATGATGGGGACACTTGCGTAGGAGATCCTTGAATCTCTCATGTGCCTCAAAGAGTGTCTCGGAGTCCCCTTGTCGGAATGCAAAAATCTCTTGTCTCAATCTAGCGGCTTTGCTTGGTGGGAAATACCTAGCAAGAAATTTGTCCACCATTTCCTTCCATGTGGTGATCGATCCCGGAGCCAATGAAGTGAGCTATCTATCTGCTGCTCCACTTAGACTGAAAGCGAATAATCTCAATCTTATCGCATCATCGGACACTGAGTTAATCTTGAAGGTGGAACAAATTTGGAGGAAGCGAGACAAATGAGCATGCGGGTCTTCATCAGCCAACCCATCAAATTGTACGGAATTTTGGACCATCCCAATTGTGCTTGCTTTGATTTCAAAGTTATTAGCAGGCACAGTGGGAGCATGCACACTGAATTCCTCACCAGTAAACTGAGATCATTCATAATCAGACAGGGTGCGCCTTGGTTCTGCCATGACTGAAGGTTCACTAATCTCAACTCGTGTTCTTTGATGTTCTGAACTCTCAGCCACCTCTCTCAGTTTTTGATGCAAGGTTCTCTCGATTTCGTTGATAGGTTCTACAAGATTTGCTTGATTGGCGTGTGTCATAAGATGGTGCCTTGCACAGTAATGAGAGTCAATGATTAGGAAATAAGAGGATGATAGTAAAACAAAATAAAGGCAAGTAAAAGGAAAAATATGTGCAAAAATGACTAAATCAATGACTAAATAAAGGCAAGTAAAAGGAAAAGAAGCAAATGTACAGAATTGAAGAAATAATGGCTAAATCAATAAACTCTAAGTTTTCCGAGTATTCCTTGTGGGTCCCCGGCAACGGCGCCAAAAACTTAATGAGCGATCCGCAAGTGCACGGAGTCATCAAGTAATACCCCTCGTGCGAGCACGAGAGGGTCGTATTCCCTGGGCCCAAGAATCTACTCTTACTTCCTCTTTGCGTATTATCTAGCCGAATGATTCGAAGGGTTTCTCTAATCTATTACTTGAAATAAAAGAACTACAAATGGAGTCTATGATAAGGTAGGGGTATAAAATCAAGGGAAAGAAATGGTCACGGATGCGGATTCCCTAGGGGCTACTAAAGTGCAAAGGATGCTAAGAATGTCATGCAATTGAAGGTTTGGACCTAGAAATTTCCTAAATTAGATCAACCCGATGGTCACGGCAATTAACCCCTAATCCGGTATAAGTATTGACACAGAATTTCTTCTGATGAAATTCTCATACGATTGCATTAACAAGTGGGGAAATCCCCAATTAGGGCCGGAACACAACTTGGTCTAGCCCTAATGGTGGAGGGGTCATGAATACCCGATGGTCACGGCGTATTCGTACATGAATCCCTTCCAAACTTTGTGTGTCTAGTACAAGGGCGATGGTCACGCTACCAAGTACAACCTAGCGCTTGGTTTTACGAGTTCTCATGTAAGCAACACATCAAATGCACCAAGAATGAATCACAAATACACAACAATTGCAATAGACAAAAATTAAATCATCCAAATACACAAGTTCACCCCTAAGGTTCACCGGCATCCAGTGACCTTGGGGTCTACTCGGTCATGCAAACAAATACAAGCAACAAGTCCATGAAAACAACTACAAATGGCATAAGAAAACTCCATCAAACAATAGAAGTAGGAAGACAAGCCAAGCTAGGTGGAAATGCTTCCACGGACGCCGGGATGGGGGCGGCTTCCCTCGCTGCTCTACAAACTCCCAAAGAAGAGATCGATGAAGATCTAGCCAAAACCGAGCTTCTCCCTTTGATTTCCCTTCTCCAAAACGTGTGATCTTGCCTCCCTAAAGACCGGTGAAAAATCGGCTCCAAGAACTCTCCCAAAAACTCCTTCCCTTGCCCTAGAAAAAAATCGGGTTTTCATTTATATCCCGTCAGTCCATGTGGGCATCCATGCGGGCGCATGGAGCCCGTGAAGCTCACAGCTAAATGCCCAGAAAACATGCGGGCCAAATGCTACAGTAACCGAGTATTGAGAATTTCCAGCAAACCTCACGGGCACCCATGCGGGCGCATGGACCCCGTGAAACTCACAGCCAAATGCCCGCAGCAAGAACAATGACCTGCTATAATACCGCTACAGTGCATTCATTTAAGACCTGCAACACCGAAATAACCAATTTAGACATAAAACGGACATCAATTCGTTAACATATTCACAAATGATACAAGATTAATACATATAAAATACATACATTTAGGCGTTTATCAACAAGTCAAAATGCTTGAATGTGACTGCCCTTGTGCCCCTCCAAATAGTTGTGCTAACTCGAGTACGATTAGGTTGGAACACATTCCTGCATCTGGAACCCGACCTATGTCTTCTCATTTTTAACCTTTGCAAGATTTCCTCCAAAATTAGTGCGTTACGACCCACATTGGCTTCTTTCTCTCATAATCGGCCTCACAACTCTACCTGCATAAAAGTAACATAAATACACCCATATTAGCGTTAAAACCCGAGAAAAAGTAATGCTCACCACAAGGAAAGAACACTTCGCATTCTTATCACACAAGCACTTATCAGATTCTAAAAAAAATCCGTGACCCTTACGTTTCTATACATTCACAGAGGCGTGTGGAAATTACCCAAGCTCGTGTGCCTCCACATGAGAGACTCACAGGGGCAGATGCACGCCCCTGTGTGCTCTCGGGAAAACACTCTAAGCTTCTTAATGCAACCACACGGGCGTGCAGAAATTACCCATCCCCTTGTGCCTGACCCATAGGGGCAAACGCATACCCCTATAGCTTCTCTATCCATCCGAGAAGTATCTCTAAGTGTTTCAGACACCCGTACAGAAATTCCACACGGGCGTGGACCTTCACAGGACCAGTTCACAGGGGCATTCACACGCCCCTATGTATTCTCAGCATGGAAAAGAGCTCTTCTGTAGAGATCCACACGGGCCTGTGGAAATTACACACGACCGTATGTATAGCTCAGGATCATCCACGGGGGTGAGTACACGACCCTGTGTCTTCTCAGGAAAAATTTCTAAGTTTACCCAGCAAGACACACGCCGGTGCAGAAATTAGCCACGGCTATGTCACCGTCGCTAGGTCGCTTACAGGGGTGAGTCCATGCCCTATGCCTTCTATGGTCGAGCTTCTCAATATAAAACCCAAGGGGTGTGGAAATTCCACATGGCCCGTGCATTTTATCTGGATGAGTTAGAAAGACTGTAGGCTCTGCAGAAAATTCCTGAACATATAAATACACTTAGAGCCTGCTTTTATCATGCAACCTATGGAAGAGAAAAATGCAGAACATGCTCAAACAAGCAGAAACTTTACCATACACATTTAAGCACACAGTAAGACCAAAATATCCACGAGAAAATCACAACAATAGAATATAAAAATCAAGACACCAACACTTAAAGCCTTATTCTTGCAAACACTAACTAAAAACTAGGAAAACAGTAAAAACTTGGGTTGTCTCCCAAGAAGCGCTTGTTTAACATCAATTAGCTTAACGTACCTTGTCTTACCTCACGGGGGTTCATAAATGAAGGTTCACCTCTTACCTATGACTTGGAAGCATGATGAACATAGTCTTTTAAAGATAGAGGGAGAGTTATCGAGCTTGTTACCACTTAAGGTTCATCATGCTTGTTTCATTCTTACACTTTCCCAACAGCCTTGGGGCATTTCTTGTGGCGCCTCCTTGCTCGCTTCATCTTCCGAAACATATTTTTCATGATCCCTAGTGTAAATTGTACCGTCTTCTCTAGAGCAAGCAACATCACCTCTTCAATATTTACCGCCAAAAAAAGAGTATTCAATATTTGCAACACCGCCAAACAAGAGGCATCTAAAATCATTGATGCACTCTCCTCCAACTTCCTTTTGTTGGTCAAAAGATCTTTCAAGAACTTGCCATATGAGGCATTTGAGACAACGCCTCCACAAAAGGAATGTTGATGTGCAATTGCTTGAATAGACCCAAGAACATCTTGTATTGCTCATCATTTTGGTCGTTCTTCAATCTTAAAGGATATCGGATTCTTGGCTTGTAAGGCGGGGGTGCCACCTCCTTCTCTTTGTTAACTCTCTCCTCAACCTCCATGACCTCCGGTGCTTTAACATTGGTCTTCTCACTTGGAAATCTACCTTCAACCTCATGACTACTTCTCAAAGTGATCACCTTCACATGTTCTCTCGGATTAGTATCGGTATTACACAGTAGGCTTCCTTGTGGTCTCTCTGATAGAGACTTTACAATTTACCCCACTTGATTTTCTAAATTATGCAATAGAGCGGTGTGGTTGCGATGTGTAGCCTCGACCGATTGGAACCATATATCTGATGATTGTAGAAATTTAGTCAAGGCTTTCTCTAAGTCGGTCATCTAGGTTTCCAAGCATAAATTTCTATTCTCCATGTTCGGGGCTTGTTGTTGTTGAAAACTCGGTGATGCTATGGACTTTTGCTGCCCTTGGTTACTCCATGAGAAATTAGGGTGGATCCTCCACCCTTGTTTGTAGGTGTTGCTATAAGGATTACCTTGTACTCTTCCCAAATTACCCACAAAATCTACTTGTTCAGTCGTGTCTGAAGTAGCAATTGAAATAGGACAATCGGATGACATATGTGAACCACCACAACCATCACAACTCGTGATAGTGACCACCCTCGGTGAAGACAATCTATCAAATTTCTTGCTCAATGCCTTTACTTGTGCTGCTGAAGATGTAACTTGACACGTCCGTATATGCATGTAAGCTGCAAGTGCATGGGTGTCAAGAAGATGTGGAGGTGGATTCATGGGAGAAAAAAGAAAGGTACCAAGCTTCATCACCCCACATCTCAAGGAAGAAAGGTAAATTTTTCACCCCTCTCTACTCATGAGCAATTCGAGATCTTTTCAATGTTGTCACTGAATTTACCGGGAAGAAGCAACACTACAAAGGAAATCACGGGTGGTTTCAAACTCTTTGAGCCCCCATGAGGTAAGAAATGAGGAACGTCAGGCTCGTGACGTTAAACAAGCGCTTCTTGGGAGGCAACCCAAGTGTTCGGTGGTGTTTTCTTGCATTTTTCGTATTCTAGGTCTTAGTTCATTTAAATTCTCGTATTTCTTAGACTTGTTTTACTTTTGAATAAGTTCATGCTCACACATTTGGCATAGTGCTCTCATCGTTTTAATTGTGGTATATTTGTGCAACTTCTTGAGAAACTCATGTTTAGGTGTTAATTCATGCACTAGATCATCGTTTTATTCATTTCATTCATGTTTGGAGAAGCCGTCGACCTTGCTACACCATGTTTACATTATTTGGGGCAAGTTTTCGGAGTTTTAAATGGTTTTAAAGGGCATACGGCCTTACTGGGCCGTATGGTGGCCGTCTGAGACGAACACAGAGCCAACCCGTGGCTCTGTGACATCTCAGACGGTCCCTCAAACGGCCCACATACGGGGCCGGTTGAGTTGGGGCTCCTCTCGGCCTAGAGGGGGCTCTCGGCCCATACGACCCCATACAGGGCCGTATGGGGGCCGTATGGGACGCCCCCCCTTTTTTTTTTACCCTCATCCTCACTCTCTCTCTTCCATTCTCTCATTTCTCTCATCCTTCACCGAATTTCTCTCTTAATTCTCACTCAATTCTTGACCAAATCTCCTCATTTTTCCTCCTAAATCTTCTTCTCACCCATTGGAGACGTTGATCTAGTGGTTTTCCCCGAGTTTAAAGCTTGTTTTCTTAAGATTTCATCGGTATGCTTTTTCTATGCCCTAGTTTTATCTTTCTCATTTCTTGGGCATTCTTGGAGATTTTGTGTTTGATTTCTTTAGCATTTATCTTGGGTTGAATGATGTGAATGTCATGTATGAATTTCTCTTCAAATTTATGTAAAAAATTTTCGATGCTTTGAATATAGGGGAGACTCTTGCCGTATGAATAGTGACCATACGGCCCCCATACGGCCGTATGACCCCAAAAATTTGATTTTTCATTTGCTTCCTCTATCTCAAGCATTTTATTTTGATTTATCTTGTATCCTGATAAGTGCTTGTGTGATATTAATGCGAAGCATTCTTTCTTTATGTTGAGCATTACTCTTCTCGGGTTTTTACACTAATATGTGTGTTTTTATGTTACTTTTGTGCAGGTAGGGTTGTGAGGCCGAGTATGAAGGAAAGAAGCTAATGTGGATCATAATGCACCGATTTTGGAGGAATTCTTGCTAAGGTTCAAACGCGAAGACATAGGTCGGGTGCAAGATGCTAGAGTGTGTGCCAACCTCCTCGTATTTGAGTTAGCACAACCCTTTGGAGGGGCACAAGGGCAGTCACACTCGAGCATTCTGACTTATGTAGATAGAACAAGATCTCCACCAATTTGTCCATCATTAAAGAAGCAAGTGATCCACGACATGAACTTGTGTCTGTTTGCGTTACACTGATGAAAGCATGGATTCGGGAAGCTATTCAGGCCAGATACTGTAGCAGGAAAATGCAGCAAAGTACTGTAGCAGCACTGTTCACAGCCGGCCGAGAAAACAGGAATTTAGAGAATCCACACGGGCTTGTGTAAATTATATACGACCGTGTGGAAATTCCATATGGGCGTTTGAAAAATCCACAGGCCCGTGTGGTTGCCTAATTCCAGCCCTATTTAAAGCCTATTCAGCCCCGATTTCAGCATTCTTTTCTCCATCTTTTCCACAACTTGAGAGAGGGCTTCGGCTAGGGTATTGAGGGGTATTGGCTAGGGTTTTGGAGAGGTTCTATGACTCTGACATCATCATTCCTTAGGAAGAAGGTTGGTAGGGGAGCTTTCATCGAGGCGTATCCTATACCGGACGAGGGAATCCTTGGACGACGAGTAGAGGACTCTCCACAAGACCATCAACACGACCATCGAGGGGGTTTCTCTATCGATTCATTGCTTTTATATTCTATTTCTTTGATTGTGCTTAGCTCCATGGAGAGCTAAACCCCTAGTGGGTACTTGGGTATTTGTGAACCCTAAGATGTATTTGTTTTATTGAATCTCTTTATTATGCTTTCAATTAATTGATGTTTGTTGTGAGTTCCAACTTTGAATGCTTGTTTGTATGAATATTTCCCCTAGAGTGACACTAGGGTTGAGAGTTCTCATTGGTAACCTTGTAAGTGAGTGACACACCACGATCGTTAGACCAAGCTAGGTTGGAGAGGGTTGAGAGGGTGAGTCGAGAGGTACAGGAGCGTCCCCTTTTCCCTCCAACGTGATAGATTCTACCTCCGTTCCTTGAGTTCTTTGTGGCCATAATAGAGTGAATGGTCTAAGGGATGACCTTCCGTTGGGGCTTTGTTGCGCGTGCAACGGAGTGAAGTGTTGAGGTGATCTTAGTATTTAGGGCTTAATCGTGGTTAGGGACCTTCCACCTGGACCAAAGGGTTAGGTCTTTAATTAGGAAGAGATTTATCACTTGGAATCCCTAGAGCTCATTGCATCTCTATGCGAGTGCGAGGTTGAGAGGTAATCTAATCTCTCCTCCGGGACATATATAGAGTTAGGCATAGTTGACCTTAGATTTTTGACTATGTAATTAAGGATTTCTACGACTCACCATTGCATTAATTAGGAAGCATATTAGAGGGTTCTTGCCTTACTTCCTCCTTTACTCCTGCTCTTTTACTTGTTGCTTTTACTTTTGAGAATTGAATCATTGACACACTTATCACTATTGATCTTTCACATAGGTAAGAAACGGCTTAAGTGTTTTTATTCCCTATTCCCTATGGATTCGATACCCGCTCATTCGGGATTATTACTTTGATAAACCCGTGCACTTGCGGGATATACGCAAGGGGACCTTGTCAAGTTTTTGGCGCCGTTGCCAAGGAATAGGCATTTAGAGATACTTTGCACTTTGTTTTCTTAGCTATTTCACCATACATTCTATTTCATATCTTCTTATTATATCATTCTTCTGATTTCTTTTTCTTTCTTTTTGGGTGCAGCTCCTTGTTATGACCCGAGCGAATCCCTCAATATTGATTGAAGGAGATCCTGAGCTTGAAAATACACTTAGAAGAAAAGGGAAATAGCCTGTGCAAGAACAGTCTAATTTAGTTGATTTGGAAAGTGGAAGGATCTAAAACCATGGCAGAACAGAATGAGCAACAGCGGATATTATCTGATTATGCCAGACCTTTAGTGTTGGGGACACAATCGAGCATTGTGCGTCCCACGATCACAGCTCAGAACTTTGAGCTGAAGCACTTGACTAGATTTGTGCAATCTGCAAATACAAGGTTTGAATCAGTCGAGGCTACACTTCGCAACCACACCGCCTCTTTGCATAACCATGAAAATCAGGCGGGGCAAATTGTGAAGTCTCTTTCTGAAAAGCCACATGGAAGCTTGCCGAGCAATACAGAGACCAACCCTAGAGAGCATGTGAAGGCGATCACTTTGAGAAGTGGTCGTCAGGTTGAAGGTAGGCTTCCGAGTGAGAAGCAAAAAGAACACGCACCCGAGGTTATAGAGGTAGAAGGGGAACAAGCAAAGAGAAAGAGGTGGCACCCCCACCTTTCAAGCCAAGAATCTCTTATCCCTCTAGATTGAAGAGTGACCAAGGGGATGAACAGTACAGGAAGTTCCTGAGTTTGTTCAAGCAACTCCACATCAATATTCCTTTTGTTGAGGCATTAGCCCAAATGCCTAAGTATGCGAAGTTTTTGAAAGACTTGTTGACTAACAAGAGGAAATTGGAGGAAAATGCATCAGTGATTTTAGATGCTTCATGCTCGGCGGTATTGCAAAAGAACATGCCGAACAAGAAGAAAGATCCGGGAAGCTTCATCATTCCATGTAATATTGGCAATCTAGGTGAGGAAATGGCATTGGCGGATTCAGGGGCCAGTATCAACATTATGCCATACACCTTCTTTCAAAAGCTAGGCTTGGGCGAGCCTAGGCCTACTCGGATGACTTTGCAACTAGTGGACCAAACAATGCGACATCCGAGAGGCATTATTGAAGATGTGCTTGTCAAGGTGGACAAGTACATTTTTTCGGTTGACTTTGTAGTGCTAGATGTCGATGAGGATGCGGATGTACCCTTGATACTTGGGAGACCGTTCTTGCGGACTTCCAAGGCATTGATTGACATGGACTGCGGAGAGCTATCTTTGAGGGTTGGAGATGACAAGCTCACATACCGCCTTGCTGAAGCCATGCGGCATTCTCTTGATTTCGATGATACTTTATACTTTCTAGACACTACTGATGAGATTGTTGATGAATACATGCAGGAAATGTTCAATCCAGACCCATACGAGGGTTTGTTTGACCAAGAGGAGGATTATGAAGAAGTAATGATGCTTGGTTCGACGGATGAAGTACCATCTACCCCGGGGATCTTGAAGAAGGTGCTCCAAAAAATAAAGAGGGCTAGGAAACGCCACCGGAAACACTCCAAGGCTGTTGGAGACATACGTGAACCGAAGAAGTTGGATGAACCATTATTAGGTGGTCTGAAGCCCGATAATTCATCTTCTACCCTCAAGAGACTTTGCTCATCATGCTTTCAAGGCATGGGTAAGAAGGCAACTTTAATTCATGAACCCCCGTGAGGTAAGACAAGTTACGTCAAGCTTAGTGACATTAAACAAGCGCTTCTTGGGAGGCAACCCAACTGTTTACTGTTTTTCTTATATTCTAGTTTAGTTTGTTTGCATGAATAATTTGTTAAGTGTTGGTGTCTTGATTTTTAGATGCTTTCGCTGAGATTTTCTTGTGGGCTTTGAGTATTCATCGTGTGATTTCATGTGGAATTGGCGAAGTTATGTTGTTTGAGCTTTATTCCATGTTTTTCACTAGTAAAACTTGCATACTAGGCAGGCTCTAAGTGTGGGAACATGTTCAGAAATTTTCTGCAGAGCCTACAGGTTTTTCTAAGGCATCCAGTGAATACGCACGGGTGTGTGGAATTTCCGCACGCCCGTGAATTTGTATTGCGAGCTCATCCAGAGAAGGCACAGGGGCGTGCGGCTGCCCCTTTGAATGACCATGCGACTGTCACACGCCTGTGGGTAATTTTCGCACGGGCGTGTGAATTCCTGCAAAGTTGGGCGGATTATCCCGAGAGCACACAGGGGCGTGGACTCGCCCCTGTGGGTGACCTTGTGAAACACACACGGGCGTGGGCAATTTCTACAAGCCCGTGTGAAATTCTGCAGAGGAGTTCTCTCCACCCCGGGAAAACACAGGGGCGTGTGGTTGCCCTTGTGAGTTGGGCATGTTAATGACCACACCAGTGCGGAATTTCCGTACGGGCATGTAGAACACTTAGCAATTTCCTCGGATGTTCAGGGAAGCCACAGGGGCGTGCGGCTGCCACTGTGGGTTGGGCGCAGGGGCGTGGGTATTTTCCGCACGCCCGTGCAAGAGCAGTCAGAGTCGTAGGAGTGTTTTCCCGAGAGGGCACAGGGGCGTGTGTACGCCTCTGTGGCTATCTTGTAATGAGGCGCACGGGCGTGGGCAATTTCCACACGCCTGTGTGGATGCACAGAATTCTAAGAGACGCGATTTTTTTCCTTAAAACCCTTGTGAACCGTCTTATTCCTCATCTCCAGTCGCCTGAAAACTACTTATGATCATCTTCCCGACCGATCACCATTGTTTTGGATGATTTTTCTTCGCATATCGTGTCGATTTTCAGAGTTTTCGCATCCATTTCATCGGTAATTTTTTTTCTTCGCCAACTCTTGTTTTTTTTCGTAGATTAAATGTCTTCATGAGCATGAATTTTCATTTAACAATGCATGGTGCATGTTTAGAAAGCGTCTAGAAGCGTTATTAAAGTTAAATTTTTGAGAATTATTATACACCCGTGCGGTTTTTTTTACGCCCTGGAGATCACACGAGTGTGGGTAATTTCCACAGGGCCGTGTGGAATTCTACAGTACACCGTTCTTGAGATTCTTTGATTATTCTCCCTTTTTTGTATTATAGGTATGGTACCGCCATTGAGGAAGAACGAAGTTATGCGTCTTAGAGTCACCCCACCCGAGCCAATACACATGGATTTCTCAGATCCCGAGCATCAGACTCGATTTGAGAAACTTTCAGCACTTGGTTTTGGTCAGACTCGTTTTGTGGATTTAAAAGTGCTAAGAGATGTTCAGCGAGGTGATGAGCTAGCTGATGAGATTGATGAGATGCTAGCAGTAGGAAGCTGGAGGAGGCTACTGACGATCAGTGAGCTAGCTTACCTCGCATTGACACTTGAGGTTTTAGCGTCTTTTGAGTTTCATCTAATACATGGGAGATTTTACACTATGGAGGCTATACAGTTTCGGGCATTCGGACATCCATTTTCCATGAGTGTCACTGAGTTCTCGATTCGGATGGGCCTGTACGATGTTGCATATCTGAGTATGAGTGGAGTATGGGACGTTTACACGTGGATTTTTCGATAGTCGGTGACTCCACATCATGTGTATAGGATTACGTGCTGGACATGGGGAGTATGAGCAGGGGGATTTTCGAAGGCCACTAGCCTATCCCGGTTGAGCTACGGTATTTGCATCGTTATTATCGGCAGGTGCAGTAGTCGGTCGAGCCGATAACACGCACTGCTCTAACCGAGCGGGGATTTGCGCTTTTTATACTCCATAGCCCGCAATATGCCGATTCTCTTGGGGTGCATATTAGCAGATATTCTAAGGTACCACGGTCAGTCTGTGAGAGTGGGTTTATTATTTGCTGGCCCTTACATCACCAGGCACATCTTGGGAATGGGTTTGGGGGATGCTTTACGTAGTGCTGAGAGGACATTTGTGCCTACCCCTCTTGTGTTTGAGATGATCAGGATGATGGGGTTGGTACAGAGATGTGGGCCAGGGATCTATATTATTGCCATAGCTACCCCAGAGACCGCCAGGAATGGAGGAGATACTACAGAGGGTTCCCAAAAGATTCCCAGATCCCTCACAGCACAGGGTCCTCGAGCTTATGACCGTATTGAGAGGCTTGAGAGCGATGTGGGTGAGATTCGGACCGAGATAGCGAAAATCTGAGCTATCCAGGCAATGAAGTACACTGAGATATTAGACTGTTTCGACATGATACAGCGGCTACTGATGGGTGGGCCACTGGTTCCCCCACCACCTCCTCCGGCATCTCCCTCACCACTTCCGCCAGCACCCTTCGATTTAGCACCACCAGCAATAGCAGCAGTTGAGCCAGAGGACGACGCTGACACTTGACTTTTATTTCTTTTACTTTTATGTATTTCATTTTAGACTGGTTCACTCAGAAAGGATTCTCCTTCTGAGTTTATTTTCATTTTGCATCTCGAGTTGTATTCCTTGCTTTATCTTATATACTCGGGTTGATTTTGTCTTTATTAAGCTTCACTGAACCCCCTCGTGTATGCGTGCAGGTGGTCTTGTCATCTTGGGAAATGAGACTTTGTCATGGGCACGGCCAAGGTGCTTCGGCACTTGCCCGTGTGAGCTTCACAACCCATTGGAACATTACTCCCAAGGACTTAGCTCCATCAAACGCGACACTAGGAGTCAGGGAAGTATTGTTTTGATTTCTTCTGCCACATATATTCTTCATTAATATATATTTTTTTGAGTGAGCTTGAATATGTACATTGGGGACAATGTACAACTTAAGTGTGGGGGGGAGTTTCATAGTGCACACATCCTTTTCTATTTTTCTTGATTGATATATGCTCACATAGCCAATGGTGGTTCACCTTAGTTACAATGATTGTATTCTTGTGTTTAGGAGAATTTTTAACATTGAATGTTTTCATGCTCTAGTTCTTGCTAGAATTTCTAGGAATTTTTACCCGATTTACACTCAGTGCACTACTCACTCTTTAAACTCTATTGGAAACTCATGTTCGATGTTAAAGGGACTAGTTATAGTTGTTTCTTGTGTTAAATTTTGGAAAAAAAGAAAGAAAAAAAAAAGAAAAAGAAAAGAGAAAGAACAAAATACTTTTATTGTTTAGTTGTGCTTATTGGGTGGAAAGAGCTACCACCTATGAAGTATGAAGCTACTCTCATAAGTTGGATACTAGCTATGCCCTAATGAGAGAAAGAGCTATCTCATAGGATGAGTGAAAGCTACCACTCCGGTAGAAAGAGCTACCACCTCGAAAGTGTGAAAGCCACCTTAGCGGCCGCTTTGGAAAGGGCTATCTTAGAGGATGTGTGAACCTACTACCATCTTTGAAATTGTTGTCACTTTTGTAGATAAATAAGTCCCTTGTACTTAGAACTTTGAGGAGTATACCTTGGGTTGTTTTGAGTGAGTTCACACACGTACACAATTTCGGGGTTGTTGTCCTTTTTGATTCAAGTTTTTAGCTAGAGTTTTGATTTTTTGTATTTAATGTTGAAATTTCCCTTACTTGTAGAATGCTCTCTTTGTACACTTTGGTGAACCTAAGGCCAAGCACTTCCAATATTTACTTCATCTATGCACAGAATGTTTAATTTTTGCTTGAGGACAAGTAAAAGCTTAAGTGTGGGGGAGTTTGATAAGTACTTGTGTATGTTGAGCATTACCCTTCTCGGATTTTTTACACTAATATTTGTGTTTTTTTATGTTACTTTTTGTGCGGTAGGGTTGTGAGGCCAAGTACGAAGGAAAGAAGTCAATGTGGATCATAATGCACCAATTTTTGGAGGAAAACTTGCTAAGGTTCAAAAGCGAAGACATAGGTCGGGTGCGAGATGCTAGAGTGGGTGCCAACCTCCTCGTATTTGAGTTAGCACAACCATTTTGGAAGGCCACAAGAGGCGGTCACACTCGAGCATTCGACTTATGCACATAGAACAAGATCTCCACCAACTTGTCCAGTCATTAAAGAAGCAAGTGATCCACGGCGTGAGCGTGTGCCCGTTTGCATTACCCCGATGAAAGCATGGATTCGGGGAAGCTATTCGAGGGTGAGATCTTGTAGCGGAAAAAAATGTAGCAAAAGTACTATAGCGACCTTTGTTCTGGCAACAGCCGAGAAAAGCGAAATTGAGAGAATCCACAGGGCGTGTGGAAATTATACTGACCATTTGGAAATTCCACATGGGCGTGTGAAAAAAATCCATGAGCCTATGTGGTGCCTGGGATTCGACTCTATTTAAAGATGATTCGACCACGATTTCAGCATTCTTTTCTCCATCTTTCCCCAACTTGAGAGAGGGCTTCGGCTAGGGTTTTGGAGAGGTTCTACGGCTCCAACATCGTCATTCCTTAGGAAGAAGGTTGGTAGGAGAGCTTCCGTCGGGCGTATCCTATACTGGGGACGAGGGAATCCTTGGGACGATGAGTAGAGGACTCACCACAAGACCATCGACATGACCATCAAGGGGTTTCTCTATCGATTCATTGCTTTTTACATTTTTATTTCTTTGATTGTACTTAGCTCCATGGAGAGCTAAACCCCTAGTGGGTACTTGGGTATTTGTGAACACTAGGATGTATTTGTTTCATTGAATCTCTTTATTATGCTTTCAATTAATTAATGTTTGTTGTGAGTTCCAACCTTGAATGCTTGTTTGTATGAACATTTCCCTAGAGTGACAATAGGGTTGAGAGTTGTCATTGGTAACCTTGTGAGTGGTGACACACCACGGCGTTAGACAAAAACTAGGTTGGAGAGGGTTTAGAGGGTGAGTCGAGAGGTACAGGAGCGTCCCCTTTCACCTCCGACGTGATAGATTCTACCTCCGTTCCTCGAGTTCTCTGCGGCCATAATAGAGTGAATGGTCTAAGGGATGACCTTCCGCTGGGGCTTAGTTGCGCGTGCAACAAAGTGAAGCGTTGAGGTGACCCCACTTATATCGATTGTCTTACAACTCATCTATTTGTGCTTCTCTCTTTCTTGTTTCTTTTATTCTTACTTTCATTACATTTTATCAAAAAAAAATCATTATTCCATCTTTCCTTAGTTAGATAGCAATCTTACTATTTTTATTCCCTACTCCTTTTGGATACGATACCCACTCACCTGTGATTTATTACTTCAACAAACCCGTGCACTTACTGGTCACACGCAAAGGGTGTTGTCTAGTTTTTGGCACTGTTGCCGGGGAGTAGGCGTTTAGAGATAATTTGCATTTTGCTATTTTCGCTATTCATTATTCATTCTATTCCACATTTTCTTATTTTATCATCGTTCTAATTTTTCTTTTCTTTTTGGTTGCAGCTCCAGGTTATGACCCGAGGAAACCCTTCACAAATTGTTAAAAGAGATGCTGAGCTTGAGCGTACACTTAGAAAGAAGGGGAAAAGAACCTATACAAGAATCGTCAATTTGAGCTGAAGTAGAAGGTCAAGGGTCGGGATAATATGGCATAACAGAATGAGCAATAGACAACACTTTCCGACTAAGCTAGACCAATAGTTTTAGGAACACATTCGAGTATTATACGACCCCGATTATAGTTCCAAACTTTAAAATTTGAGCGGCATTCAATCCAAATGATTCAACAGTCAGCGCAGTTCAATGGTTTGGCGGATGAGGATCCAAACAATCATATTGAAAATTTCTTGGAAATTTGTGATATATTGATGATTAATGGAGTGTCGGATGATGCTATCAAATTAAGGGCTTTCCCATTCTCTCTCAAAGGAAAAGCCAAGCAGTGGCTTTATTCATTGCCAAAGGCTTCCATCACGACTTGGAATGAAATGGTCGAAGCCTTTCTCGTCAGATACTTTCCCCCGGGAAAGTCAGCAAGGCTTCGTAATGAGATATCCTCATTCATACAGATGGAGCTCGAATCATTTTTAAGACATGGGACCGATTCATGGACCTCTTGCGGAAGTGTCCCCAACAGGGTTTCCCCCGACTGGATGATCATTCATACTTTTTATAACAGGTTGAATCCAAGGACATGACAGCTTCTAGATACTTGCATAGGAGGTACAATGGGGAACAAGACCCCTGATGAAGCCTAGTAATTGGTAGAGGAAATGGCCATAACAGCTACCAATGGAACACACGGGAAAGGAAGAAAGTAGCCAGACTCCATGAAATTGATGCAGTCACATCTTTGGCGACCCAAGTGGAATCATTGGCGGCTGTCACTACTTGCACAAATTGTGTGGGTGGACATGCTCCAACTGATTGTCCTATTTCTATTAGTGATGCATCTTCAGTTGAGCAAGTTGATTTTGTGGGTAATGCCATGAGGAACCAAGTTAATCCATATAGCAACACCTACAATACGGGTTGGAAGAACCATCCCAACTTTATGTGGAGTAACCACCAAGGGCAACAGAAAGCCATAGCACTACTGGGTTTCCAACAACAACAACAAGCCCTAAACATGGAGAATCATGTTTTAGGTTTAGAGATCCAGATGAATGATTTAGAGAAAGCTTTGACCAGATTTGTGCAAAAAAATCGGGACAATCGGGTTTCGATCGATTGAGCTACACTTCGCAACCACACCACTTCATTGCATAATCTAGAGAATCAAATGGGGCAAATTGTGAAGTCTCTATCGGAGAGACCACAAGGGAATCCTACCAAGTAATGCCGAGACTAATATGAGAGTACATGTGAAGGCGATCACTTTAAGAAGCGGTCGTGAGGTTGAGAGTAGACCTCCTAGTCAGAAGACCAATGTTGAAGTGCCCGAGGTCATGGAGGTTGAGGAGAGAGTAAAAAAAGAGAAGGAGATGGCACCCCCATCTTACACGCTGAGAATTCCCTATCCTTCAAGATTGAAGAATGACCAAAATGATGAGCAATACAAAAAGTTCTTGGGTCTATTTAAGTAATTGCACATCAACATTCCTTTTGTGGAGGCATTGTCTCAAATGCCTCGGTATGCTAAGTTTTTGAAAGATTTATTGACCAACAAGAGGAAGTTTGAAGAGAGTACATCAGTGATCTTAGATGCCTTTTGTTCGGCGGTGTTGCAAAAGAATATGCCGAAACAAGAGGAAAGATCGGGGAAGCTTCATCATCCCATGCAACATTGGTAATATGGGTGAAGAAGTGGCATTGGTGGACTCTGGGGCTAGTATCAACTTCATGCCATATACCTTTTTCAAGAATCTAAGCTTGGGAGAACCTAGGCCCACTCGGATGACATTGCAATTGGCGGACCGAACAGTGAGACATCCGAGTGGCATCATTGAAGACATACTTGTCAAGGTGGACAAGTACATATTTCCTTAGACTTCGTACTGTTGGACATCAACGAGGATGTAGGTGTTCATTTGATACTTGGGAGGCTATTCTTGTGCACTTCCAAGGCATTAATCGACTTGGACGGCAGGGAGTTGACACTAAGGATTGGAGATGATAAGCTCACATACCGCCTCACCGAAGCCATGTGACATTCTCTTGACTTTAATGATACTCTGTATTTTCTTGACACTACTGATGAGATAATTGATGAATATGTGTAGGAAATGTTGAATCCGGACCCATACGGTGGTTGCTAAACTCAGAGGTGGATAATGAAGAAGTAATGATGCTTGGTCTAGAGGAGAAAGTGCCATCTACACCATGAATCATTAAGAAGGTGCTCCAGAAGATGAAACGGGCAAGGAGACACCATAAGAAAAGCCCCAAGGCTTTTGGGAATGCGCAAGAATAGAATAAGGTTGGCGAACCCTTGTTAAGTGGTACCAACTCGACAACTCTCCCTCTACCTTCAAAAGACTATGTTTATCGTGCTTCCAAGTCATGGGTAAGAGGGAAACCATCATCTATGAGCCCCCATGAGTTAAGATAAGGTATGTTAACCTAAGTGACGTTAAACAAGCACTTATTGGGAGGCAACCTAAGTCGTTATTGTTTACCTAGTTTTTAGTTTAGTGTTTGCATGAATAAGGCTTTAAGTGTTGGTGTCTTGATTCTTAGATGCTTTCGCTGTGATTTTCTCATGGACATTGTGGTGTTATCATGTGCCTAATCATGTGTGGTGAAGAATCTTGGTCGTTTGAGCGTGTTTTTCGTGTTTTTCTATGGTTAAAAATTGTATTGTTAGGCGAGGGCTCACGAGTGTATATTTGTGTTCAAGAATTTTTCCATAAAGCACTGCAAAGTTTTTCTAAGTATCGAGAGAAAAACACTGCGTATGTGTGGAATTTCCATGCGAGGTGCATTTTCGTTCGAGCTCATACGAGAGATGGTATGAGGGGTGCGGACTCGCCCTTTGAGTAATCTTGTGATGGTTCACGGGAGTGCAAAAATTTCCTCACGAGCTTATGTTACCCTCAAGAGACTTAGAGATTTTTCCTGAAAAGACACAAGGGCATGGACTCGCCCCTATGGATGATTCCGTCAACAGACACACGGTTGTGGGTAATTTCCACACGCTAGTGTGGTTCTCTGTAGAAAATTTCTTCTTCATCATGAGAAAACACAGTGTGTGCATCTGCTCTTGTGAGTGCCCAGTGAAACATCCATGCCCGTGTGGAAATTTTTCACACGGGCATGTAAAGCTACTAGAAAAATTTTCTCGGTTGGACAGAGAAGCTACAGGGGCGTGCGTCTGTCCCTGTGGGTCAGGCACACGGGCGTGGGAATTTTCCACATGCTCGTGTGGAAGTGTTCAGAATATCAAAGTGTTATCCCGAGAGTGTATAGGGGCTACACACGGGCGTGGGTTATTTTCCACACGCCCATGTGGATGTGCAGAATTCCAAGAGATGCGAGTTTTCCTTAAAATCTCTTCGCGTCTCCTCTTCATTGCGCTATAAATCTCTCTGAAAACACTCTTAATCATCCTCCGAACTTCGTACCATTGTCTTAGAGGGATTCTTACTCGATTTCCCGATTGTTTTCCAAGTTTTAACTCATCTCGTCGGTAATCTTTCAATCCCCTTTTTCTTCACCATTACTTGCTTTTATTGGATTATAGTGGGCAAATATGCTTGGTTTTTATTCTAGAAGGGGTAATTACATGTTTAGAAGGGGTTTTAGGAATGTTTTGATCATGAGTTTTTGAATATCTGGCATGAACCCGTGCGGTTTTCACGTCCCGCAGATCAACACGGGCGTGTGGATTCCTGCAGTATTATTAGGTGAACACTCTTGATCGTATTTATTGTTAAATTTTTGCGGGTATGCCTCCTAGATCAAAAGAATCAAAAGGGTAATTATCCTAGGGAGACTTCACCTAACATGGCATACATTGAATTCTCGAATCCGAGCATCGGACTCGATTTGGCGAGTTATGTGACTCGAGGTTTTAGGCGATCTCATTTTGTGGACTTGAGTGTCTTTGAGAGATGTTCGACTAGGTGATGAGTTAGCCGATGAGATTGAGCGAGCTATTGGCCGTGGGAAGCTGGAGGAGATTATTGTAGATTCGAGAGCCAGCTATCCACATATTGACGTTGGAGGTATTGGCGTCCTTTGAGTTCTATCAGTCGTTTGGGAGATTCGACATCATTGATGTTGTATAGTTCAGAGCATTTGGACGTCAGTTTAGCATGAGTGTAACTGAGTTTTCAGTTAGTATGGGCTTGTATGATAAGGCATTCACAAATCTGAGGAGTATGGACACTTGCAGGCGGATTACTGCGGTACCACGACCACACAACAAGCATCTTGAGTATTATGTGGATAGGGGCAGTATGAACCTGGAGTGTCTAAGGCTTCATGTTAGTCCCGACCGACCTACAAATATTTACAATCAGTTCTTAGCAGATCTTTGAATGGCAGAGGTGCTAACATTTTAGCAATTCATTGTAGTAGGAACTATTCACAGCTAGCCGAGAAAAGTGATTTCAAGAGAATCCACATTGGCGAATGGAAATTCCACACACCCGTGCATTAATACCACAGGCCCGTGTGGTGAATCACGAGGCGTGTGGATTCTCAACTCCAGCCCTATTTAAGGCCAATTTCAGCCCAAATTTCAGCATTCTTTTCTCCATCTTTTCCCCAACTTGAAAGAAGGCGGCGGCTAGGGTTTTGAGAGGTATTAGCTAGCGATTGGGAGATGTTCTACGGCTTTAACATCGTGCTCCATTTGGAAGAAGGTTAGTGGGAGAGCTTTCGTCGGCACCGATTAGGCGAGGTGTATCCTAGGTTGGACAAAGGGACCCTTGGACGAGTAGATGCTTCTCCACAAGACCATCGTCACAACTATCGAGGGGGTTTTCTATGGATTACTTATTTTTACATTAGATTCCATTGATTGTAACTAGCTCCATGGAGAGCTAAACCCCCTAGTGGATACTTGGATTTGTGAACCCTAGGACGTATTTGTTTCATTAATCCTTGTTATTATGCTTTCATTAATTGAAATTTTATTTGAGTTCCAATCTTGAATGCTTTATTAATTGAATGCTCCCTTAGAGTGGCAGTAGGGGTTGAGAGTTTAGCTTGGTAACCATTATGAGTGAGTGACACACAATGAGAGTTAGACAAAAGCTAGATTGGAGAGGTTGAGAGGATGAGTCGAGAGGTAGCGGAGCGTCCCCTTCCCCCTCCAGTGTGATTTATCCTACCTCCATTTCCTCAAGTTCTTTGCGGTCATAGTAGAGTGAATGGGCTAAAGGATGACCTTCCATTGGGGCTTAGTTATAGAGGCAGCGAGTGTAGCGTTGAAGTGATTTTAGCACCTATGAAAGCTTAATTGTGACTAGGGACTTTCCGCTTGGACCAAAGTGTTGGGTCTACATCTAGAAAGAAGATTTATCACTTGGAATTCCTAGAACTCATTGCAATTCTATACGAGTGTGAGGTTGAGAGATTGTTCAATTTCTCCTTGAGACATGTATAGAGTTAGGCATAGTTGACCTTAAATTTGGGACCATGTATTGAAGGATCTCCACAACTCATTAATGTATTAGTTAGAAAGCATAATAGAGGGTTTTTGCACTTGAAAGCTTGATTGTCCTAGGGTGGAACAATATCCGAGTACCCCATTTATATCGATTGCCTTACCTCCCCTTTACTTGTGCTCTCTTTCTTGTATCGTTTTTTTGTTACATTACATCTTGTCAAACAACTATTATTTACTTTTTGTTTAGTTAAGAAACAATTTAGTTGTTTTTATTCACTACTCTCTGTGGATACGATACCCACTCATCTGGAATTTATTACTTCGACAAACCCATGCACTTGTGGGATATAAGCAAGGGGTATTGTCAATACTCCATGGTCAGAAATGTGCCAATTCACGGGGCACATAGTAGCGAGACTTCATGAGGCACGAGTCGGCATAGGAGAGTGGGAGTATTACGTTGGCCCCTCGTCACTAGACTCATTCAGGGATGGGTCTTCTAGATGCTATCAAAGATGCCAAAAAGGCGGTGGTCCCCCACTTGGACTTGATACGATTAGGATGATGGGTTTAGTGATGCGATTTGGGCACTGGAATATACATTCTAGCTACGCCATACTTGAAGTTATTAGGGCGAGACACATCCTCACCTTTTTATTCGAGACCTCGGACACCCCGGCCCCACCAGCCTCACTATCACCCCATCCACCGGCACCATTTGATTATGTACCACCACCGTGATGGCGAGCCGACACGGATAATCTTGACGATTAATGCGTCTTTCTTTTTCTTTATTTATTTCTTGTTTCTTGTTATTTCATTTTGTATTATTGTTAGACTTGCACTACTCAGAAAGGATTTTCCTTCTGAGCATGTCTTTTATTTTCATTTTGTTGTCTCGAGTTGTATTCATTACCCTAACTTTTATATACTTAAGCTATTTTTGTTTTTATTGAGCTTCACTGAACCCCTTTTTTGTATGTGTGCTGATGGTCTTGTCAGTATGGGAATTGAGAACTAGTCATGGACCACGGCAATGTGGGAGCGTGTGTAGCTTCACAACCCATTGGAACTTTACTCCCAAAGATTTAGCTCCATCAACCACAACATTAGTAGTCAGGGGAGTATTGTTTCAATTGCCCACTCCCACATTTTTATTTGATTGCTATACTTTCTATTGTTCTTGCATGTGTACATTGAGGGCAATGTACATCTTAAGTGTGGGTGGGAGTTCATTTTTGCACATGTCTTTTTACAAAAGTTTTTGATTGACATACATGCTCATGTAGCCAATGGCAGTTCACCTTGGTTGCAATGCTTGTATTCTTGAGTTTAAGAGAAATTTTAACATTGAATGTTCTCATGCTCTAATTTTTACTTGAATTTTTAGAAATTTTTGTCCGATGAATATTTGTGCACCACTCACTCATGAAACTCTTTTGGAAGCTCAAGTTCGATATTTAAGGGACTAATTAGTTTTGTTTCTTGTTCCATTTTGTTTAAAAGATTGTTTAGTTATGCATTTGGAGTGGAAAAGAGCTACCAACTATGAAGTATAAAGTACTCTCATAAGTCGGATACTAGTTATGCCCTAATGAGGAGAAAGAGCTATCTCATGGGATGAGTGAAAGCTACCACCCAGTAGAAAGGGGCTACTACCTCAAAAGTATGAAAGGCACCTTAGCGACCGCTTGGAAAGTGCTACCTTAGAGGATGTGCGAAGCTACTACCACCCTATTGTTTTGTTATGTTTTGTAGTTAAATAAGTACTTTATACTTGGAATATTGAGGAGTATACCTTGGGTTTTACTTGAGTGAGTTCACACACACTTACATGATCTCGGGGTTTGTTGTCCTTTTTTATTGAATTTTTTTAGCTAGAGCATTGATTTTTTTCGTCTTTAGTGTTGAAATTTCCCTTACTTGTAGAATGCTCTCCTTACATGCTATGGTGAACCTAAGGCCAAGCACTTTCAATTTTTCCTTCTTCTATACTTCAATGTTGTATGTTTGCTTGAGGACAAGCAAAAGGTTAAGTGTGGGGGAGTTTGATAAGTGCTAGTGTTTTAAGAATGTGAAGTGTTCTTTCCTTACGATGAGCATTACATTTATCAGATTTAAGCGCTAATACATATGTATTAGTGTTCTTTTTACACATGTAGGGTTGTGAAGCTAAGTATTAAGAAAAAGAAGCCAAAAGTAGATCGTGAGCACTATTTGGTGGAATCTTGGAAGGAACAATACGCAAAAGACACAAGTGGGGCTCTAAGATACGAGAAGTGTGCTAACCTCCATGTATTCAAGTCATTACAATGAGTTGGAGGGGCATGAAAGCGAGTCACATTTGCGCATCCCAGCCTGTGCATTAATAGCAAAGATCTTGACAATAAGGCCTTTGATTGAAGAAGAGTTGCGATCTTGGCATAAGCGTGTGCCCATTTATATTGCCTCGATTAAAAAGTGTGGAATTGGAAGTGTTTTGGCGGGAGTCTTTGTAATAGGTTACTATAGAAATTCAACATAGCAATACACTATAGCAGTTACTATTCACAGCCAGTTGAAAATAAGGTTTCCAGAGAATCCACACGGGCATGTTGAAATTCCCCACTCTCGTGTGGAAATTCCACGAGGCCCGTGTCAAGAAATCTGAGGGCATGTGGATGCCGATTCCGACCCTATTTAAGCGCTGATTAAGCCCGATTTTTGGGATCTTTTTTTCTCTCTTCTCTCAACTTTTCTCCATCTTTTAGGAGGTCATCCAGCTCTGGATTCAACACGGCGCTCGGTTTGGAAGAAGGTTATTGGGCGGGAGCTTTTACGTCGGCATCGATCCGGTGAGGTGTACCCTCTGCGGACAAGGGGATCTTTGGAGAAGGCGAGGCTACTCGGAAGACCATTGACATGAATACCGAGGGGTTTTCTATGGATTACTTCTTTTTTTACATTCGATTTCATTGTTGATTATAACTAGCTCCATGGAGGCTAAACCTAGTGGGTACTTGGATTTGTGAACCCTAGGATGTATTTCATTAATCTTCTATTATATTTTCCTTAATTGATGTCTTTAATTGAGTTTCAATCTTGAATACTTGTTACATGATTTCTCCCTTAGAGTGGCACTAGAGTTGAGAGTCTACATTGGTAATCTTTGTGAGTGAGTGGCACACCATGAGGGTTAGACATTACAAGATTGGAGAGGAAGGAGAGGGTGAGTCGAGAGATAGCGAGGCATCCCCTTTCCCTCCGATGTGACTTATCCCACCTCCATGTTCCAAAAGAGTTCTTTGCGGTTATAGTAGAGTCAATGGGCTAAGGGATGACCATCCACTGGGGCTTAGTTCCATTGGCAATGGAGTGAAAGCGTTGAAGTGACTTTAGCACCTAGGGCTTAATTGCGACTAGGGGTCTTTCGCTCTGGACAAAGGGTTAGATCTATATATTGGAATAGGGGTTTACCACTTGAAACCCTAGAGTGTCTTGCAACTCTACACGATGTGAGGTGTTGAGATTGATCGATTTCTCCACGGGACATAGATGTGAGAGTTAGTCACTGGATGACCTTAGGTTTGGGACGGTGTGTTTAAGGTTTCTACGACTTATTAAACATCAATTAGGAGATATAATAGTTGATTTTGCACTTGAAGCAATTGTCCTAGGTGGAACAATATCCAAGTTCCTCACTTCTATCGATTGCCTTATCTCTCATCTATTTATGCTTCTCTCTTTCTTGTTTCTTTTATTCTTACTTTCATTACATTTTATCAAAAAAAATCATTATTCCGTCTTCTCTTAGTTAGATAGAAATCTTGATATTTTTATTCCCTACACACTATGGATACGATACCCACTCACAGGGATTTATTATTTCGACAAACCCGTGGACTTGCGGGTCACACGCAAGGGGCATTGTCACCGTCCACGGTGCTTGGGATGTTGAACTACGTTGTTTTGTATGATTTGACTACTTGATTATTAATGATTACGGAGTTCTTGTGTTTCTTATGTTTAATCTTGTGTTTGCATATCTTGATGGCTTGAGATTGCACTATCCTTTAGTAATTTAGTTATCTTGGCATAATTTGGTGTGTTTGAGAACCATAGATGCAACATTGCTTTAGGGCACACACTTAAATCATAGAATGTACCGATAACCATTATAATCAAGTCAACATACTATAACTCATAGGGGATCATCCGGGGCATTGCTCTCTTGTAGTTGAAAAACACAATCCTAATCCCCGGTTTTCTACCATCATTCACTCTCTCACTACAAGTTCTTGATTAAATCTTTTTACCAAATCTTTTGTTAAAACTGAACATCAAAAGATAGATTAGTACTTTAAGTCCAGTCCACTGAGGGTTCAACAACCCCTACCCCTTATGAGTTACCCTTTGTATTACTTGTGTGCAACCCGTGCACTTGCAGAGAACACATCAAGTTTTTGGCATCATTGCTAGGGACTGGCAACTTTTAGGAAAATTTTGATTCTGGTGATTTAGTTTGTTCATATTGTCTATGTTTGTGAATATTTCGTTTCTTGTTTGTTTTCTTTTTATTATTTTACCTTTCTTTCCACTTTGATTATTTTTCTCTTCTTTAAGCTCATTGTGATTTATCTTATAGGACATTGGCAAAGTGCTATGACCCTTGGGAGTATGACAAGTGCTTTTGTAATAATAATACAAAATATTCAGTTCTTACATTAAGCATTACTTTTCTCAGATTTTATTGCTTATACAAAGCGTGTTTGTGTTCTTTTTGTGCATGTAGGGTTGTGGATTTGGTACTCTTTCTATATACTAATTTATAAAAGACTATATATATTAATTTATATTTTATAACGACGTCGTTGGACCTTTACATGTTTTGAATTCCCTGTGTACAAGTGTATCATTTCACTAAAAGATAAGATGTATAATTGTGATAGGTACTAATGCTATAATTTAAAGTTGCCAGTAGTGACAAAATAATTAGATGCCACAACTAGTCAAACTATTGTGTCAGTAACTGCATACTACCAATAACATGGATTAAAAATTTAATTTTCGATAATATTTAATAGGAACTAAATCGGGTTTGAATTTTGTACAAAACTATTGTAACAAAAATATATATGAGTGTCACATACAATGAAAATTATATATGAGCGATAATATTTCTCGTCACAATTACACATCATTCATATCAAAAATTTTTCGACCACGATCTTATATACTTTTTAAAATGAACAGTGGACACAAGAAATTTTACCACTATTAGTATATTAGTAGTGACAATTTAATGTGATACATACTAAATTGTCACAATTATCACTATAATAGTAACAAAAACATAAGTTATCACAATTAATTTAAGCAATGAGTGTCCATTAACTTTTGAACATAAAAACAAAATATTTGTAGGCAAAACTAACAAAGTGACACATTGTCACTATAAATCTTAACTCTTGTAGTGAAAATAATGAGTTGTTAATGAAGAATTATGAGTCTCACCTTTTTCGGTTCTACTCCATTCCACAAGTGAGATGTGATGACATACAATAACTACAATTATGGACAAAACTCATATGCGTGGCCGTGGTCATGGTCATGGATGTAGGGAAATAATCAATTTTTATTATCGTGAGTGGTTATTCACAAAGATTCATCTTCCACTTCAAGTGGAAAAATAAGGAAGAGAAAAATGAAAAGGAAAAAAGCTAGCAAACTAATAAACATGTGGATAGTCCATGTTGTCATTGTGGTGGCTAAGATCATTGGTCATGTACCTGTCGTATGCCAAAATATCTTCTTGATTTTTATAAAGAATCACTCAAAAACAAAGAGAAAAAGATCGAGACAAAATTTTCTTATAGAGATGATCTTAATTATATTGATGATACTCATTTGGATATTGTTGACTTCTTGGTCGATCCTGAATAGAAGATTGATTATTTAATTGATGATGGGATTTGAGTATCCATTTGATGAAGATATGTGTCTCGCTGATAGTGCAACAACTCACACCATCCTTAAAGATAAAAAAAAACTTCTCTTATTTAGTAATGCAAGAAGCCAATGTCAGCACTATATCAGGCAGTACAAAGTTAATTGAAGGCTCCGGAAGAGCTAATTTGTCATTACCCGGAGGAACAAAATTTTATATCAATAATGCATTATATTCTACTAAGTCTCAAAAAAACTTGCTAAGTTTCAAGGATATCCGCTGAAATAGATATCATATTAAGACAACAAATGAGGAAAAATACATTGATATCTTTATATTACGAGTTTGATCTTAGGGTAAATAATGCGTATTAGAAAAATTACCACTGCAGTTTTCTCGGTTTGTACTACATATATTAGTTTAACTAAAACATTTGCTATCATAAATCACGTGCTTAAAAATAAATTTATTATTTGGCATGGTAGGTGGACCATCCAGATTAATTATATGATGTGAAAATATTTGAGAATTCATGTGGACATTCGTTAAAGAACTAGAAGATTCTTCAATCTAAAGATTTCCATGTGATGCTTATTTTTCAAGGAAAGTTGATTATCAACCATCATCTGCAAAAACAGGTAATGAGTCTCTTTTATTTTTGGAATGCATATAAGGTGATATTTGTGGGCTATTAGACCCACCATGTGGACCATTTAGATATTTTATGATTTTTGTGGGCCCCACCAAGAATTAAATTCCTTTTTAATTTTTAATGTTAAGCAGTTATGTTTTTAAACCTTATTATATTTTATGTCTTCGGTTTGAAACCCCGACCACCTCTTAAATACACTTGATTTAGATCGCCGTTAGGAAAAGTGAGACCTTACCTCATCTTTCTCTCCCTTTTTGTGTGTGATGTCGTCGGCAAGGATGGGAGAAGGGTCTCGTTATCAAGGGTTGTTTCACTTTTATTGTAAAGGTAAGCATCCCTCTTCCTTGGATCTTTGGCCAAGTTGTAGAATTTTCATTATTGTTTTTCTAGATCTTGATCTTGTATTGTTTGATGTTTTTAGATTAATGGGTTTGTCTATTTAGATTTGGTTCTTTGTTGTGGATTCAAGGTTGAGCATACTGAAATTAAAGTAATACTTGTTTTTCTAATTCGATTAAGCTTGCTTTTACGAGTGATTGGTTAGCATATGCAATATTGAATCTTCTCAATTAGAAAGCTCAAAAGTTTTGGGTTTGATAGATTTTGCAATACTAGTTGATTTGAAGGATGATGAAAAATACAATGAACTAGATTTTTCAAGAAGATCTTGCTTAGATTTAGTGAAGATGGTAGAATGGGCGAAATGGAATGTTAGGAAATGAGTTTTTCTGATCTTCTTTTTAATGGAAACCAAATTCTTATTTATTATTTTGTCTATTCAAGCACAATCAAATGCTTACTGTTTGATTAGAGAAGCATGATGTTTGATGGTTGCTAGTGAAATTGAATGGTTGTATATTTCTTTTTATTTTTCAAAAGTGTAGGTTGCCCAATAGGGTTCTTTGTTAGCTTAAGGATAAGCATGGCTTTGCATTAAATACTCAACATGTTTATTTTGAAGCTATGTGTTTTCATTTATATATATATATATATATATATATATATATATATATATATATATATATATATATATATATATATATATATATTATTGGTTGTTTTAAGGTTTTTGCTTTTTTTATTGTAAAAAGTTAGTTCATTGTACGACCCTGTTATAAATAGTTGACTGAATTGTTGGCGGCTACTGGCCATTCTATATTTGTAGTGGTGTCCTTTTGGCTATGTATTTGTTTTTTTAGTGCCTTAAAAACCTTGATGTTTGTTAGCCGATGGTTGTCTTATAATTAAGCTTTGGAATCTAAGTAAAATGTAATGTTCATGTTTTAGGGCCTTTGTTCAAATTCTGATTTTAGTGTCCGAGTGGATTCTAAAGCTCGAGGTTTTCTCCAGGTAAGTAAATAACATATAAATCTGTATATATATATATATATATATATATATATATATATATATATATATATGTATATACAAATTTCGATTTTCGATAATGGTCTACATAATTATTTAATTAATTTAGGTTTCTATCGTTAAAAACCATTCATATACTATTTAAAGGTTTAGGTTCTGACTTTTGTGGCTATGTTGATCATTGCTTTTAGAATTTTGTTATATTTATTTGATTTATGATATTTTGCTTATTTAAGGATTTTATAATAACTCAGGGGCTGTTTGTTTGCAAGGAATGGAGTTGAGGAGGAATGAGATAGGAATGAGATAGGAATGAGAATAAGGGGGAATGGATTAGGAATGGAAGGAAAACTGTGTTTGGTTGGAAGGTATGGGAGAGTAATTCATTGGGAATGAGAAAAGTAAATAGGAAAAATATATGAAAAATGTCTTTTATGCCCTTATAGAGTAAATATCAAATAAATAAATACATTGCCAATAATATTATTTTATTTGTAAAATATTGTCATTATTGTCATGATTATTTTTTATAATTAATTTTTATAATTAATTTTACAATCAACCTTCATTATTAATATTGTTGTTTTGTTACAATGTTATCATTTTATTTTTATTATTTCAGAATTAATTTAATTTATTGTTATTGTTGTTGTTGTATTTTTATAGTATAAATTTATTTGTAATATGTTATCATTATTAATTGTTTATAATGTTGTCAACATCTTTCCTATATATATAGATATTGTTTTTCCTGGACAAAATGCGAAAAAAGTTTCAACCAAAGAACAAGAACAAACAAGGAATTGCAACCTAAACAAACAAACATACACTAAAAGAATAAGCATCCAAGTTCAAAGTGAGAATGATAGTAGTGTCTTCAAACAATTTTCTTGGCATAAATAAATAAACAAACTAAGGAAGCAAATTGGAGACATATTCAACACTATTAAAAAGTTTAATTTGCATGGAGATGCTAAATAAGGTCGAATCTTGCACTTGTGGCCTCGATCACTTCTTCAACTCGCGATCGGGGTTTCCTCTATTAACTTTGGCCAAACAACATTCAATCAATCGGTCTTCATCAACTTATCAAACAAACATCGTGAGAGAACTTAATATGAATATTGATACCATGTGGGGAAAATGAGCGATCTCGCTAGAAATCATGCGACAAAGCGTAGTTTCCTGCTGTCCAGTAAGTTGAAAAAGATTTTCATTTGCGTTTCATTGTTAGGCAATTCTTGCAAGATGAACATTGCCTCATCGTCCGATCAACCCATCAATTTTCAAATATAATTTCACCCTAACAATGTTATCTTTTTCATCACGCTCTGCAAGACAACTTTCTCGGCCTCTATGCGGGCTGCTTCACGAGCTTCACGAGCTGCTTCACGAGCTTCTTCTCGAGCTGTAGAATCAGCGAGCGCCTGAAATCCTGGACCAACCATTTCTGCAAAATTATTCAAATTGTCATTTAGTTTATCAAATGATTGGTCCGTTGTTGGCATTTTCCTCTTACGACGCGTTTTTGATGTACCGGCATCAGATACCATAGGAGACTGAGTAGGAATGGGTTCTTCTGTTGACATAACAAAATCATCGGTGGCCATTTCAAAGAAAGCCATGTCATCATTCAAATTAATGTTCTCATGCTGATAATGCTCTGCATCATCGCCAATATCTCCTCCTGCAGTGCCTTGTGCTCTATCTTTTGCAAATACTTGTACTAGGTCGTTGAAAAATGGAAACGATTTTCCATAAAGCCCTGCAGCTTCTTTGTGAGACTACATTGCAATGAAAAGTAGAATTAGTAATACAAACAACATATATAATAACAACATAAATTTACCAAATAACTGTTTGTACATACCCTAACGTACTCATCATATGCACTTTTTTCACATTCAATAGTGCACCTTTCATGATTCCAAACAAAACCACTTATTTTTAGTATGTCGGCAATTGCAGTGGTTTTGTTCCTAAATAATTTAACTCGAGACTCAATATTGGGGACGGCCTTCAGTGTTGTTTGGGGAATCTTCTCCTTCATCATTCGTTCCAATTGAATTTGGTACCCATTTTTGAACCCATTTTCTGCCCTCCAATAAGGATTTGTAGATAACTCAATTAATGAGTCAATAAGTGCTCTATCCTCATCCATAGTCCAGAAATGCTTGTTTTGTCCCCTGCCCCTTGATTGTGATTGTGAATCCATACTAGGAAAAAAAAAGCACAAAACACAAATGGCATAATTATGATGTACCAACCAAATATATTTCATGATACATGTTGCCAAAATCCACAATGAGTACAATCTCACAAAATATAATAACCAGAGAATATGAAGAAATATATTTCATAACAAAAGCACATGTTGAGCAAGTGAAATATATTTCATGACACATGTCACACAAAACACAAATGACATAATTTCGAAGTACCAACCAAATATATTTCATGATACAAGTTGCCAAAATCCACAATGAGTACAACCTCGCAAAATATACTAACTAGAAAATATGAAACATCATATGTCAACCTAAACGCCAAGTGTTATACATATCAGTAGCCATATCAAGTCTAAATTGTGTCCACTCCTCAGTTGGTTCAACAGCTGTGATATTTTCCATATCATCTTCTTCTTGTTCCTCTATGTTTAGGTTATCAATTTCATCTTCGGCGGGGTCTTCTGCCATCTCCATCCTAATAAAATTATGTAACAAGCAACACGCGTTGATGATACGTCGTTGACTGATTATGCTATAGAAACTTGGACTAGATAAAATTTTCCACCGATTTTTTAGAAGACCGAATGCCCTCTCGATCACATTTCTCGCACTTGCATGTTTCATATTGAAAAATTCTTGAGGTGTGCGTGGTTGATGTCCATCGTCCCAAGTACTTAAGTGATAACGTTGCCCTCGAAAAGGAGCAAGAAAACCAGGGCAATTTGCATATCCAGCATCCACTAAGTAGTAGAAACCTAAGATGTGTAAAAAAAAAAAGTACAATTTGCACAGAAATGCTCAAAAACTCCATACTGAACAAAGCTAACAATAAATTCACAAATACATATATGTCAAGCACATCACACATATATATGTGAAACATGAGAGGGATTTCAATTACATACCTGTGGCCACTTGAGCTCCCACTTCCACAATCACCACTTCGCAACACCCTACATATATAAACTCCAATGAATGCCACACACTTCATATATATAAACTAACATGGCAACAAATATATATTCAAACATGAACACATGGAAGAATGATAAAGGTTTATATATCATGTGATTATTTCATTTGAGGTTTGGGTGTTTATATTTAATTGATTTAAGGTTTGGATGTTTATATTTAATTGATTTGATGAAGCATAAGTTAGCTTTTTGTTATATTCAAGAATAATTATTCTCCAACAAATGGTTCATTTGAGTATATAAGATGAAACTATTATCTTATATGTATAAAAAAAACCATTTCAAATATCCAGTGGAGAGCATGATAATAATGGATATAGTCATTCATATTGATGATTAAGACATAATAAACTAAATGTGAAATGTGTCATAATAATAATAAATTGTAACTAAGTTTTTTTCAAATAAGTTTTTATTTTCATTCTTAACTAAATTATATGTGTGATCAATTCGACATTTATTTTAGAAAGTGAGTGTGTGCGTTTTTGTTTTGGCATGTAACTCAAGTGATCAATGCAACATTTATTTGGAAAGTGAGTGGTGCTTTATTTTTCTTTGAGAGTAATCTCGTAAGGCAACAGTCGCCATTCATCCGCATGCCATCGGATGAGATCATGCATAAATAATTAAATATTAATGTACAAAACCATCATATAATAAATAATCAAGAAACACCGTGTAACAAGCCCTGTCCGAAAGCATGATATTCAAGAAAGTCTATAGTATCCACTGTCAAGGGATCTTAGTTTTTCAAATGAGATTCAAATATAATTTCACCTTGCAAATAGTGTTAAGAGATCTAAAAGCAGATTTAAATTGTAATAAGGTATTATCTGTAGTTCAAAGCTAAAGAGGCATATTAACAATTTTTAGTCCCGATTCTCCGGTACTAGAAATATTCGAAGTTCTTTTAACGAGCTCAATTTACACCAACTCAAAGGACAACCTACATACTCTATCCTACCACAAACCCCTCATCCGTGACGCATAATCTAACACCTCTGCTCACAATCCAATTCTCATCAATTGCAGCAATAAACATCACAGCTCCAAGAAATACTTCACCCAGGTTGTCATGAACGCACAACAAGTGTGTAATCCATAATAAGTAATTGATATTGCAAAAAATAAGAAGGAAAAAAAAATCAAAGAATGCACTAACCACGCATGCTATCTACAAAACAATACATGAACTTAAATAGTTTGTGTGTGTATTGTAATCAATAGTTGTGTTGATGATTTTCAAAAATTTGTTGTTTTTGATTTTTTGTTTTTGGATAAAAATCATCTATACAATCACCAAGAAAAAAAAGTAATTCCTCGATCCTCTTCAGAGGCTTTTGTAATATATTGTCGTGCAATTTTGTATTTCTTCATAGTGCTCATAAGTAAACATCTAGAATGTACAAGGAGAAATATGAGTTATTTTACATATTAAAGAACATGAAAAAATTTCAGAAGATAAGAAAGAAGAAATAAAGAACATGAAGAAGAACAAGGACAAAAAAAGAAGAAATCTGGAATGTTGAAGATCCAAATAAGGAGAAACAAACATGACAAGCTTGAAGATACTAACCAAGTGTCCATCAAAGAAAAAGTGCAAATACTAACATTTCAAGTGTAGAAAAATGCAAACCTTGAAGATCGCAAGGCTGTCGAATGGATTTCTCACACAAACCGACAAGAGCGGGCGGTGGTGGTTTCTCCGCAACTTTCTCTCACTGGGACGCAGAGGAAGAGGAAAGGAGAATGACAAAAGTTGAGTGGAAAAACTTTAAAAGGCAAGGGTAAAATGGACATTTGTTCATCCGGATTGGGCATTCCTCACACAATTGGGCTGAATGCCAATCAACCCTCTCCCCTCATCTCATTCCTCATAGATTCCTCCCACATTCCCAAGCCTGCCAACCAAACAAAGCATTGGACCCATTCCCAATCTATTCCCAATCCATTCCCAATCCAAGCCTTGCAAACAAACAGCCCCTCAACACATTTCGTTATTTATTTATTCATTTTTTAAGGGTTAAATTATAGGAATATGCGGATTGCTGATACATTTTTTGAGTTAGCTTATTTATTTAATTTATGATTATTTATATTTCTTTGAATTGCTGAATATATATATATATATATTATTTTCTGATTAATTATATTTTTTGAATTATATGGATTATTCAGTTATTTGATAATTTTTATAAATTGTCGGTTCAAGTTTAAATGATGATTAACTTGATAAAAAAAGGGATAATATGAATACTGAAATTTTTGCTTGGTAGATTTCTGTACTTGTTCAGTCTTGACTTTGATAGATCTTATTTTGTGAACATGAAATATTTTGATATAGAAATTTCATCCCCAGTTAACTATGCGATAACCCTATCACTGAAGGTTAAACACTGACCGTGTCGACATGTACTTTTGACATAGAAGCTATGGCTTCACACCGTTCCATTGGCGGAGAATAACTACCTCTGACATTCTGTCTCTTGTCACTGAGGGTAAACAAATGATTTATGAAATTTGACTCGGGTCACTGAGTTTAAACAAATGAATTTTGATGTTTTGTTTTGGCAATAGTTATTTATGGGACATATTTGCTTGTTTATTTGAAAAAAATTATATTTGTTTGAAATATTCGAAAATATGGGTTTTACTTCTAATATTTATTGTGCAATGCCCCACTTAAGTATGATTTTGAAATTATTGATTTTTATGTGATCTTGAAATTTATAGTGGGTGCTTACTAGGTTGTCAAGCTCATTAAGTTGTTCTTTTTTTCTTTTTCAAATCAGGAGTAGAGTTGGGTGGTGGACAGCTTGGTGGAGTCATTGAGCAAGCCCAGCCTAGTTGTTTAGCAAGTTAATATTTTACCTTTGTTGTGGACTTGGTTTCTTATCTTTGTTTAGTTGTTGTGTTAGACATTGTTATTTGTCATTGTTTTTTAAACATTGTAGCCTTCCTTTACTTTTGAATTTAGTACTTCTATTGGATATTTTTCTCTAGTGTGAGACAGGTATTGAGGCCTTGCGTGCCTACTTAGTTACTGCCTTGTAGGTATGTGGCCGTTTGTCAAGGCTTCGGGCTCGAGGCGTGATAGTTTTAATCGATGCATCAATTAGATAGTCCCATGTATTTTTATTATCAACACGCAACCAAGCTTTTGCTAGATTGCTTGCTCAATTAATTTGATTATGAGCACAATTTCTTGATTATCCAATTATGAAAGTATGCCTTGATAATGCCGATGAAATTACTTCTCAAACTCTTTAATGACTATTGTATGTCCATTATAATTGCATGTTGAACATCCTGTAGTACATGTTCATACACGAAATGGTCTTGCAAAATCACTCATCAAGCATTTGTAATTAATTGCAAGGCCATTGCTTATGAGAACAAAACTTTGAATTTCTTGTTGGGGACATGATATTTTGATGAAGCAGTTTTAATTTGCATTAGGCCAACAAGTTTTCATAAGTACTCCCCTTTACAATTGGTTTTTCGTTAGGAACCTAATATTTCCCATCTAAGATGTTTTGGATGTTTATGTTCCAATTGCTCCACCACAATGTACTAAGATGGGCCATCAAAGGAGGTTAGGAATTTATGTTGGGTATGAGCCTCCATATATAATAAAATATCTAGAATCATTAACATGAGACTTATTCAAAGCTTGATTTGCTTATTGACATTTTGATGAATCAGTTTTCTTAACATTATGGGGAGAAAATAAACAACTAATAAAAAATATTAGTTGAAATAAATTATCATTATCTTATCTTGATCCTCATACTAAACAATGTGATCTAGAAGTTCTAAAGATAATTCTCAAGAACATTTTTCAATCAAATTAAATAAGTCATTGTGTGGACTGAAACAATCTGGATACATGTGGTATAACCGACTCACTTAATATTTATTAAAAGAAGGATATAAAAATGATCCTATTTGTCCATATATATTTATAAAGAAATCCGGAAATAATAAGTTTGTTATAATTACAATTTATGTTAACAACTTAAATATCATTGGAACTCTAGAAGATCTTCAAAAGATAATAAATTACTTAAAGAAAGAATTTGAGATGAAAGAGAACAAATTTTTACTTTGGGTTGCAAATTGAACATTTGAAAAATAGGATTTTTGAGCATCAAGAAGCTTACATTGTGAAAGTGCTAAAATGATTTTATATGGATAAATCACATCTGCTAACTACCCCGATGGTTTTAAGATCACTAGACGTGAATAAAGAACCTTTTTGACCTCGAGAAAATGATGAGGAATTACTTGGTCCTAAAGTACCATATCTTAGTGCAATCGGAGCACTAATGTATCTGGCTGGTCACACAAGACCTGGTATATCACTATTGTTAATTTATTAGCAAGTTATAGTTCTTCTCCCACATGAAGGCGCTGGAATGGAGTAAAACATATACTTTGCTACCTTTGATGATATTTTTTTACATGTGGTGGCATAGCCATTTCATGGAGATCTATGAAACAAACTATAATAGCCACATCATCTAATCATGCAGAAATTTTAGCAATACATGAGGCAAGCCGAGAATGCGTTTGGTTAAGATTTGTAATTCGACATATTTGATGGACTTGTAGTTTATCTTCAGAAAAAATGACCCTAGTTGTCCTATATGAAGATAATGGTGCATGTATTACCCAACTGAAAGATAGATATATTAAAGGGGATAGAAGAAAGCATATTTTACCAAAATTCTTTTTCATTCATGATCTTTAGAAGAATGGTGATATTAATATTCAACAAGTCCGTTCAAGTGATTATCTAGCAAATTTGTTTACCAAGACACTTCCTACTACAATATTTGAAAAGTTAGTCTGTAATATTGGAGTTGGTTGACTCAGATCTCAACTGATATTATCATGAGGGGGAGTTAATACGTGTTGTACTCTTTTTCCTTTAACAATGGAGTTTTCCCATTGGGGCTTCCTGGTAAGGTTTTTAATGAGGTAGCAATTATATCGTATACTAAGGATAATACATTCTTTTTCCTTCACTAGACTTTTATCCCATTGGGTTTTTAATAGTAAGGTTTTAACGAGGCATTTTCTTTTATTATAGGCATCCAAGGGTGAGTGTCATAAAACATTAATTGAAAGTTTTAATTTATCTTCTTTTGTCTCTTTATCTTCCCATAATATTTATGAGAAAGGTTAATAGATGTGACTTTTCACATCTTAGCCTATAAATAGAGGCTTTGTAATCTTGTACAATACATATGATACATATATGATATACATGAGGTAAAGAAGGAAGTGAATAAGAAGTTGGTTATTTCTCTTCTCTCCACTTGGGTATTGTCTTTGTTTACTTCCTTAATTTTATAAAATTTGTTAATTTAATTTAATTTTTTGGTAATAATTATTAAAAAATAATAATAAATCTTGTTATTTAAAGTTTTTTTTATGAATTTGTATGATTTTATTTTGTTTACATTTTGCTTTTGTAGTGTTGTTCATGGTTTTTTGTAAACTACTTTTGTGTTTAAATTTTCATGTGTTTCCAATAATGTGAAATATGTATCCAATTTTACCAATAAAAATAAAATAAAAATGTTGTAAACTTTGCTTGGTGAATGAAGAGTGAAATATTCATAGTCATTGGAAAGAGCAAATAAAGAATATTGAAAATTTTTAATCATAAACATCTTCTCTTCGTTAGATCACAATAATCTCATAATTCTTTTGATTAAAAAAACAAGGAAGAGCAAAGAAATAGAATTAAAATAATTTTTATGGATTAATCATCTCCCATGGTTAATCAAAGTTTATTCACTTTTATCAATATATATATATATATATATATATCCTTGTGTTGGAAATGACTTAGAGAGTTGAATTAGGATGTATACTTAAGTTATTTGTAAAAGTTGAAAATTTCTTGGAAGAGTAATGTTAAACTACTTGTGATGTATAAGCTGAGTTAGATTGAGTTTTAATTGTTAAATTGAAAGTTCTTGTGAATGCTAATAAATTGTCGATTCTGACAAATTTTAAGAAGTGGAAAGTATTTTTTCGAGAATTTTGGATAATAAAATTAATATTAGTAAAGATAATGTTTGTGATTTTGGGAGTAATGACACTTTGTTGAGGAATTTGGGCTTGACTTATGTGCAAACCAAATTTGTGCAATTATAGACTTGTAAAAGTGATTATTTGATGATGTATAAGCCCTGTAGGTATACAGAAATCTTGAGTGGAAGATTTTATTGATTTCTTAGCACGCATAGGTACTTGTACTGACTTAAACATGTGTATATGCTCAATGTGGCTTATGTATATGTGATTTGGTTTATTTGACAATCGTTGTTGGTGGGTGAGCAATTTCATATCTTAGCAATTGAGGTTGCTTTTAACTTGGGTCTTACTAAGAGCCTCCGAGGAATGTATTTTTTTTTATCAAATTGAGAAATGTTGCAAAGGCGATATCGAGTTTGAGAGGAAGGTAAGAAAGGTAGAAAGTTCATGCTATTCATGAAAGACTTAGGTATTATGCTTGAAGGGTTCTAGGAATTACTATTAAATCTGGGTGATATTTAATGAATTATTTGAGAGGTAAAGCTAGAACAATCACGAGCATTGCATGAGTTTTAATTGGGCCAAATGCCGTGATTTGTTCTAATGAGTTTCATTATTTGTTTAAGATATTCCAAAAGTATGTTCAATGTTATCTGTGGATACTATTGGTATTTACACTGGAAAATGGTTTGTAAAACCCGTATTTAAAAAAATTGTAATCGCTGGCATTTCTAAATCTAAAAAAACTTTTCCTTTCTGAAATATGGATATTTGTCTTGGATTTTTGACCGTATGTTGGTTTATGAAATTTTGTACACATTATTGTGCTTTTTGATATCGGTACACATGAAAATGATTTTCATTTGTGAAATGTGGGTGGTTTTTTGGGATGCGCACATTTTGTTATGTGTGAAACCTGAATCCCCAGAGTAATATTGGGATACTTGATATTGTTAACCTTCTACGCTTATGTGGGCTTCAGCCTTGTTCTATGTTTATTCCTAGATGGTGATGGGGTTGCAACCCTCGCCCTATCGCAGAGAGGGTCCCCCAAGGACCATCCTTTTTAGAGGTGGCATGGATGACTCATTTCTTGACCTCTTTAGGGTGGCACGTAAAACCCTAATTTGGATGATACATCGGGATTCGGAGTTACCATGAGGAACCGTGGATCAACGTTAAGGACATAAAGACCTTGATGGCTTTGAACTTAGTCACTACTATGGCTATAGGTTAGAGGGTTTTCTAGACCATGGATCCAATGATCGAGATGTAAACATGGTATTTGAGAACTCAGGCTTCTTATGTTGAACTCTTCTTGCATTGACCCCTTGTATACTCTTGAAAAGAAAAGAATGAATTTTATGATGAGTTTTATGGTTTGATGTTTTAAAACTTGTATTATTCTTGAAGATGATTTCCGAATGTGAAACTCTTAGGTGAATCAAATGAATTATTTATGCTGTTATGGTTTTCACCTACTTATATATGTTTTGAAAAATGTTGTATCATTCATAGTTTATGTATTTCTTTTGTAAAAGCAAGATTGTTGATATTTCTTCATCTGGTTTTGATATTCTTTTAGAATTGTGTTAATCCACTTATTGAGTGACCTTGGTTACTCACCTCCTCTTTCCCTTCTAGGCTCTAGTGATTGGTAGCGTTGCAGCGTGATGAAGTGCTGGGCATTCATATTCTACCTTCCGTGTTCCTAGTATATGTATGTTATCCTACGAGCATGTACATGTTGTATTAGAACATGGATCCACTAGTGTGTTTGAAACTCCTTATGCATGATTTGTTTTGTTGCCTCGTCCTTCTTGGAAAAACTTTGTATACTTATGACCAGTATATTTCTTGAACTCTATAATTAGGTTTTGGTTTGTTGCTTCCTCTATGTTAATGTTGTATTCCCTTCCTTGCATATTGTGTATTCTTGATATTCGTGTTTAGAAATGTGAAATTCCAGGAATTTTGTTAGCTTTGTGGCGACATGAGAGTTGAGTGGTGTGGGTATCTCTTCTCGGGTTGTCACCGTGGTTGTCACGATACTGAGGGCTCAAAAAGTCGTAGGCGTGACATTATCACTAAAACCACTCCTAGGTGTTAGGTTAGCTAAATGAGAATATAAGTAATGGGAATGATAGCTTAGATGGACCTTAACAGGTTTAAGAGCCACCCATTAAACTAAATTCGGTAGATCGCTAAAGTTCGATTGGTTTAGAAAGAACACAAAAGTCCTATTTTCTTAAAATGAAGGACCACTTGATTGTGGATAGACTTTAAACTTCAATAGGCCTTAACGAGATCAAAAATTGATTAAGTTAAAACTCGATGGATTGTTAAGGTTTGATGTAATTCAAAAGTTTCACTAAAATCCCATTTTCTTATATTGAGGGATAACTAGAGTCTTCATGAAAATTTGTAGGCTTCAATTTTAGTGGCATTAATGGATTTGAAAAATTGAATTTGAGGGGACGAGATCTTCTGGAGAGGGCCACTATTGAAGAAGATGATAGAAGATTAAAAAGGATGTGAGATGAGAAGGAGTGTGAGGGGATGTTTGGTTTAATAAAGCTACACAGTAGTGGGAAAAACTAAAACACACTAAGCAGACTCAAAAATAAAAACCAGATGAAGAGCAGCTTCATCACCACATAAGGGCATCCATGCCCTGATGGAAGAGGGACATTTGAGTAGAGTGATGACCCTTAGCAGCTAAAAGATCAGCAAAAGTATTCCAAACTCTTGGGATGATCTCAACATCGGCATTAGCCCTCGATTTAAAAATTCTCTCTCGATAAATATGATAATAGCTCCGGGCGCCACTCGGATCTCTCGAATCGAACTCGCAAAGATTCGACTGGTTCCTCACAATTAGAAAAAGATGTGCCTAATATCGATCCATTAATCTGCAGTGATCTTAGGATCAAGGTCCAAAGCCAAAGCTTCAAACGATGAAAGCTAGAATCAATCCGGACACTGGGAACTACACCGCAAGAAGAATTTTATTATTAGTTGAAATTTTCACAAAACCAATTCCTCCGGAAGCTCGTGGAGAGATCCACGAGGCATCGGTGAAAAGGAGATTACGGGAGAGACGATAAGTGTTTAAGATTAGCAAAGAACTTCCCCATCTTGTTTGAAGTCCCATCATGGTATTCACAAACATGATCCAAGGCGTGATTAGGAATCGTCGATAAAGTTTGGCGATAGCTTCTTAAAAACCATGCCACACCTGGCTTTCCAGATTAACCAAAAGCCAATGGAAATCATAGAGGTTATAAAAGACGATTTCCCTTGTAAAAGCCAATAGCCACTACAAATTCCATCACCAAACACCAATTTGGTATTCAAAATTCTTTCAAGAGCAATCCAAACAATTCTGCTTTTTGGGCGCTCAGAATAAATGGTCAAGGTCCTCCAAGTTCAAGCCACATAACACACAATTAGAAGAAGGAGCCAAATTAATTGAGTGCAGAAATTCAGTGGTCTGAACCCTTCCATGTAACATCAACCAAGAGAAAAACTTCACTCCTAGGGAGACCCAAAGACACCACAATTTATGCCAACCATGCTAGGAATAACTGTCCGTGTCTCTATGATTAAGAAAAATTATAAAACCATAGACTAGATTGAATTCGTCGTTGGAACCGGGGAACCATACCCAACTATTATGACTAGAAGGATCAACATTCCCCCATTCCAAGATAGGAGAATTCAGAGAAAGACCAAAAATGGATTCTAAGATCTGACAATCCCAGTTTCATTAGCAACCAGATCAGAGATGTGAGGATTCTCAAAATCACAATCCATGTTAAGATAAGTAGGCTTGAGAACCAACGGGATTTCAAAGCACCAAGGGTCATTGAGGAAGGAAGTAAGATTGGATTGACAGATCTAATCCATAATTGAGGTATAACAATGAACAAAACCTTACAAAGGGATTTGAAAAGCCAAGAGCACTTCGCCGAAGACCAAATATCCCAAACATTGCAAGGACCATGTTTAGAAATAATGATCTAAACCCAGAAAGTATCCTTCCCATTCAACAAATTAAGAGCATTTTAGGTTATGACAAGAATTCGCTAGTTGAAGATCCCTAACTCCAAGACCCGCCTCGGTTTTATTAAGAGTGGAAGTACTCCAACTCACAAGTCGAATGCCGCTACTATTGACATCCTTAGTCTAAAGGAGGTCCCTTACTAATTTGGATAACAGATCAAGAGTGTGATTAGGCAAAGAGTAGGCATCCAGATAATAATGGGAATTGAAAGCAAAGAACTATGAATCAAAGTCACTGTACCGGCGCTTCAAAGGTGATTATGGCCCCATCTTGCAACTCGTCTTTGGAAGCCAAAGAAATCATAGGTTGAAAGCCGAGATCCCGAGTTTTTAGAAACAATAAGAACGCCAAGATAAGTAAAGGGAAAATCACCCTTTTTGAAATCAAGAATGTTGGGAATACTCTTTTCAAGTCTTTTGTTAATCCAAGAAGGAAAATAAATAGTAGATTCGCTAGGATTGGAGACTTGGCCAGAAAGATGAGCAAAGATATCCAGCAGTAGTTTCCAATTCCTAGCGCTTTTACGATTGGCCTTGGTAATCGTGATTAGATCATCAGCATACATGAGATGATTAAAGTTTTTAGATAGGTTGGAATTAAAACTGAGAACCATATCAATCTCCAGGGATTTATTTAAAATGGCAGTAAGGTTTTGGGAAGCAATTGCAAAAAGATAAGGGGATAGAGGGTCACCCTGTCGGATCCCATGAGAAGAAAAAAAACCAAATGGAGGGCTGACCATTAATCAATAAGGAAAAATCTAGCGGAGGAAAGACACGCTCATAACCCAAGAGATCCAGCTTTGAGGGAACCCCATAATAGAGAGGTTGTCAAGAACAACATTCCAACTAAGGGTGTCATAAGTTTTCGCTATATCAATTTTGATTAACATCCTAGGGGGTCCTTAGAGTTATTTTCAATAGAATGAGCAACCTCTTGAACAACCAAGATATTATCTAATGGACTATGACTAGAAATGAAACCACATTGCTCTTTACCAATAAGATTCGGGAGGATATTTCTAAGTCTATCTCGCCATGATTTTGGTAATAACCTTATAGCACACATTGCACGTAGAAATAGGGGCGATAGTCGAGTAATTATCTTAGGGCTTATCATGTTTTTGGAATCAAAAGCCAAATAAGTGTTACTCCAAGAATTAGGCAAAGTAGAAGAATGGAAGAAGTGATTAATAGCATCAAAAAATGATTACCAACATCATGCCGAAGAAACGGTAAAAATCCACATTTAAACAATTGGGCCCTGGGCTTTTACCAGATGGGAAAGAACAAAGAGTTCTATACACCTCTGATTTAGTCACAAGCTTTAGAAATGAAGTGCGCTAAGCTTAGAAATACGATTATGATTAGCGTAAAGAGCATTTAAAAAGGTCACTGGAAAGACAGCTTGATTATCAACGCACTATACATTGCTATAATAATCAAGAAAACAACGTTCAATTTGCGTTCTATCAGTGTGGATTACCCTTTGAGCATTAGTAATGTGGGAAATAAGGAATTTATGTTTTGGGCTCAGGCACAATTATGAAAGAATTTGGAATTAGATCCCCATACCCGAACCCACATCATCCTAGCACGTTGAGCCCACTTCGTAGAATTCGATAAAGCAAAGCATTGTATTATTATGGAGAGTCTAAAGAAGCAAAGGATTGTTAGAATGGGTATTGCCAAGGATATCAGCATTCTCACAAGCATTAATCTGACATTTAGTCACAAGAATATCCCTATCTAAGGAGTGCATGCTAGAGGTTGTCCAAAAAATAAGTTTAGATCTAGTGCAAGCAGTAAGGTGAGAGAAAGCATGAAAAGGATTTGAGTTGGTAGAAGACTTCTAAATTTGATTGACAATATGATAACACTCGGGGTAATCTAACCAGTAGTTATCAAAACAAAAAATTTTGCTTTTAGAAAAAACCCGAAAATAAGCAACAAGTAAAAAAGGCATGTGATCTGAAGAAATTCGAGAAAAATAAGAATTCAAATAAGAGCTAAAATTAGAGGTCCAAAGCGCATTGACCAAGTAATGATCAAGATGCAGCCCAATAGCAGTCTAGACCCACATTCGAGCATTGCACCATGTGAACTCGGGACCAACAAAAGCCAATATCAAACAAATTATTATGAGCAATAAAAATCAGAGAATGTACTAGCTTTTATGAGAATAATAATCAAAAAGGCCCACCCGTGCTCGAGGAATTAAGAATAGCATTAAAGTCACCCGAACAAGCCATGGCAAATTAAGGTAAGACATAATTGTCATTTCATTCCAAAGGGATCGTTTGAGAATTAAGCGATTGGCTATTATAGACCACCGATAAAAATCCAAGCCAAGGAGATATTGAGCAGATCACCAGATGAATCACATTTAGAGAGATAGCTAGAGGCGTAATTGTATCAAAAGACTTCCTCCATAAGGCAATGTGATAAGTGCTAAACTCGATCATATTTTTCTACATCATTTACTAATCGCATTTAGCATGAAATTGTACTTGTTTAGCATCTCATTAGTACGAAATTTTATTTTTTTGTTCACGATGACCTTTATTTCTGTTTTAGGAAGAAAAAGCAAATTCGAGGATGTTTTGAAACAAAATGAGGCAAGTTGCTGAATCAAGGTTGTGCCACAACTCACAATGGCTGTTTTGGCAATACACAACGCCCGTTGTCTCTACTTACCACTACCGTGATCAAGTCGTGGCAGCATGAGCTCACTGGTAGCAACATAGAAGCCATAACGGCCTCACAACGGGTGTTGTGAAGTCCATAACGGTCATTGTCAACACACATAACACCCAAAGACTGTGCAAGATCACGACTTAGAGCCCAAGCAATAACTTACTCACAACGGGCATCACAACGCCCGTGGTGAGGCCGTGGCAGAGCCAATTACTATATATACCCTAATATTCTCTTAGTTCGGAGAGACTCTTTTACTGAATAAATTAGGATGGCCAGATTTCTAGATATCTGAGAGGCGGGAGACGGTGTTTCTTCCATATTCCAGCAGATTCTGGCGAATTTCTCAAGAGTACATCAATGAGCATCATCGGAGAAGATTGCATGTGAGAGGCATCTTCAAAGATCATTATTAGAGGGCGTGAGTGACACACGTCATCCGAACAATCTTGGGATCCTCTAATCCCTAACCTTCGGAGAACTATTGGAGGGAGTTAGTCTAGGAATACGTTAAAATATTATTTATTCTTTATTTGGTTTTGTGGTTCTCGTGTGCTTTGATGCTTTGCTTGTTATAATCCATAGGGACCTAATTCGAGAAGAATTGTATGTCTAGGTCCCTCAGTTATAATTTATGAATCTTGATTGATTAATATGACTTGTTCTAGTTTTCGTAATCATTGTATGTTATTAATTGATTGTTACATGTTGATGTGGATGAGGATGATATGCCCCATGTTGATGACACCTATGCCATGATAGATCTATGCATGTTCTAAGAGGTTAGGTATAGCTAGGTTTTCGGATTAGGGATTGATTGTCCCTTAGGCTTAGGGTTTGATTGGTCTCTTCTCATGGGATTCCCGCACTTAAGGCAAACCTAGGAGGCTGGGGTGGAAGAGATTCCATTTTAAGTTCTTAGTGGTTTAGACCTAGTCTCCATGGTTTATTGGGGCTACTAGGCCTTTGAATTCCTCCGATTCGAACCTAGGACACGATTGACACTTAACGCCTACTATAATTAATAATCAAGATAACTTTAGTACATACTCCCAACTCCTTTTAAGTGTGCTTAACGACGTCTCCAATTGTATTGTTTAATAGTATTGTACAAGTAGAACTAAAAAAGAGCATAAATGATTAGGCTATTGATTAAGTGAAAAGGAAGTAATAGGAGCCACTCGATGTTCCTGGGGAAATACGACCCTCGTGCTCACCCACGCAGGTATTACTTGACGACTGCTACACTCTGCGGTATAATGAACCAATTATAGTATTAAGTGCAAACTTGCATGCTTATATATTTGCATCATTTACACACCCATAATGTGATCGTCACAATGATTCCTCCAGACATTTCAAGAGCAAGAATTGCAGCCCAATTCCAAGCCTTGAATTTCTTACAAAGATGATGAATACGATCATAGTTCGCTCAAGTTTCCACTAAGCAGAAAATATCAGGATTATGCTTCCTTATAAGGTCTTGGAGTCTATTAACCGAATCTACATTAGCGATCCCCCTATAGTTCCAACAAATAATATTAAGAGAGGTCATAAAAATAATTGGAGAAGAAATAGAAACAAAGATAGAAGGAAAACACCCATGGGTTAAACAAATGGGAAGGATCCAAAAGTTAAGTTGTTCTCGGACGGAGCACCCTCAACTCTTCCTTTCTTCTTGATGGTTTCTCCTTGTCGGGTCGTGTCTTCGGACATGGCTTCTTTTTCATTCCATTTTGGAAAGCTACTAGGGTCATACTCTTATTAGGGGTCATCGTGTTCATTTAGGGAAGCCTCATCACTAGAAGAGACATCCATATGGAGATCATCAGTCCCGAGGATCTATTTGAGGATTCGAGAAGAGCGGAGGAAACCTTATCCACCAACATCAAGTGGGAGTTAGGTTCACCTTCGGTGGGACATGTGAGAGGATTTGCAATGGATTTGAAAACCCTAATAAACAAATCCAACATAAATAGAACAATTGTCACTATTGGACAACAACCCACCTACCAATTACGTTCACAATTATTTTTAGTATTTGTTAGTAAAATAATTGGTGAGTTATAATTTAATCTAAATCAGATTTTATGTGAATAAATCAATTGATAGTTAATTTTACTAACTATATACCTTTTGATTGCATAATACTACATTTTATAAAGATATTTATAAAAACTATCGTTTGGCTCCCTTGACTTTTTATCTGGTTCACCTTAAAAATTTCTGACTCCGTCCCCGCTTATATATATATATATATATATACACCAATTTATATAAAAAAAAACTTTGTTTTATTTTTATCCTAAATTAATAGTAGTTACTTTTGCTTGTGGATTTTTTTAATTTTATAAAATTTTGTTTTATTAAAAATTTATATGAAAATGTATATGTAAAAAAATTAAAGTTTAATTTATTTTAAAATTCAATTAGCAACTCAAACTTGACCATTTCATTTTAATTAAAAATAAAACTTAACAATAAACAATAATAAATCAAAAAGAAATAAATAAATTATAAAAAAATAAAATTTAAAAGGGAATTACAAAAAATACAAAGTTATTATATTCTGAAATAATATACCTATTTTATTTTCACTAATAAAATCTAATAACAAAATCGAAATTAAAATCCTTTTGTATAGAATGTTTATGTCATTTAGGGGCCAAATTAGATGATGGTAGCAGTCAGTGTCAGTGAACCTTGTTAAGTTGTATGCCAATTATAACTATTATATATAAAGGTGTTTCTAAGGGATAATAATAAAGCATTTAGAATATGGAGAGATCTTAAAAAAAAAACAATTAGATGAAGGTACAAACCCTCACCTAATCTAAATCATAGGAATTATTGAAAGGAGCTTAATTATACTGTGTATTAATTAATTAGGTTTAGTATTTTTCTACCTCAATTGAAAAGTGTCATTAGATGTTAAAGAAAATAATTTTTCTCATCTAAAAACATCTTACAATTTTATCATAAGATTAACAAATCATCAAAATATTTTCATATACATGAACATATAAATTTCATTAAATACAAATTTATAGAAAAAAAAAATCTGAATGTGGTTATCTAGAGGAAAAAAATAAAAAGGTGAAAAAAAGAAGAGTAGAAGTGTAAGTTCTAGAAATAGTGCATTTTCAATGTTTCCAAAGATAAAAAGATAGTACATTGGTAAGAATTCACTTTGATAGTACATTGGTAAGAATTCCAAAGGTGAAGGTAACAAATGATAAATGAGCGAAAGCACATACATTTACTATATGGAGGGCTATACATTGTTACTGTTAAAAAAATTTATCAATAATACTTTTGTATATTAGAATGATTTGAAATACATTGGCCATCTTAAACAAAAATATTTTTGTAAACTTCCTTGGTGTTTCCTAACATATCCATATACTTGCCAACGACCTGCGGTCTATTAGTACACTGGGTCATGCAATAGAGCTCTCACCGAGTGGTGAGAGTTCGATTCTCAGCTGAGGGCACATTTCTAGGAGTTATGAATAGTAGTTGTGTATGCGAGTGGTTCCACATGCCCACGTGATGCGGGCCTCGTCCACACTTGTTCCACCGAAACTTGTGCACGTTCCTATGGTCTCTAGTGGGAAATATATAGTACTCTTTTAAAAGGAAGAATATAGTACTCTTTTAAAACAAACCAAGTAATAAAAGGTTGCAACGTTTGTCAACAACTAATTAGTGGCAAAAGATCTCCAAAGACTTTCATTTGAATTAGGCAATTCAAGTTGGAATTATATAGCCTTATTCCACATGACGATGAACACAGTATCATTTCACAAGTATTTATTTGGAATAAGTTATATTTTTTTTGTGTTAAAATTAAATGATGGTGGTAGTGGGTTGGGGGCAAGCCATGTTAGGCCTTGTGTCAATTGTAACTTTAATATATAAAAGATATTTCTAAACGATGGATAATTACTGGCAAAGAAGGAGACAAAGTAAGACTTGTTATTCAAAAAGTGATTTAGATTACAAATAAAGAGGTTGGATAATGTTGCTCCGAAGTTAAAGGTGAGAAAAACCCGAAAAATAGAAAATCTTTTTAAAGGATGAATAATTACTCATAAAGAGGGAGACAAAGTTAGAATGAAAGTTATAGTTCAAAAGAGTTCTTGAGATTACAAATGAAGTGGTCCGATATTCTCGCTCTCGGAGTCAAAGGTGGAAAAAAATCTAAAAAAAGTAGTAAATCTAGATTTATAAAAAAATTTATTTATTTTTTTATAAAAAAATAATTAAATATCACTTTCACACTATAAGAATAGTAATTCTTTTTGATAACTAAGGGAGAGGTTGAGGCATCAACTGTCGATGTCATTGAATTGAGTTGAGGCGGAAGATGTAAACTTTATTTTAAAAAAATTTTTATTCACTAAGATAAATGGCTAGGGTTACTAAGAAGGTAGAGGCGTGCATAAATTTCGGGTGGAGCGAGAGGAGAGATGGGGCCTACACCTTCATCTCATAAGACTCTAACCATTTGTGAAATTTTTTTAATAGTAATCGAATTCCAATAAACCACTTAGTTATGCACTAACATTGATTCACGGGAATCAAGTGGTAATCTGGATAGATTACCATGTTTGAGTCTTGTAGCGTTGGTAATGTTGACGGTAATGTGAGATTACCAATAGTGAAAATATTACCAAAATAAAGATGGTAATGTGATTACCACCAAAAAATAGGTGTCCATCCGGATTACCAAGTTGGTGGTAATGTGTAATGTTTTGTTTTTTCCAATTATGCCCTCACTTTAATTCAATTCCTTCTTACACTCTCTAATTTTTTTATTTTTCCTTATTATTTTTTTGATATTATAATATAATTATTTATTTATCTAAATACTCTAAATTAAGTTTTGTGAATTTTTTTATATGTAGAGGTAGACATGGCCACGGTTCGGGGAACCATGGGATTCTGATTCTGAACCGCGGGTTCGGTTCAGGAAACCTTGAACCCGAACCGAACCGCCCTAAAGCAAGGTTCGGGTTCGGTTCCGGTCTCGCGGTTTGGTTCAGCAGTTCGGTTTGACTGGTTCATACTGGTTCGGTTTTTTTAACTAAATACTTAATAATTCAAATTAATTAACACAAAAAAATACAAGAATTAATTTAATACTAATATAAGCCCTTTGCAATCATAGATTTAACTAATCACTTTGCATTTAATGATAGTAGGTTAAGTTAGTAGGTATACGGTATACCCAAGGTTTCAATGTTTTATTTATTTTGTTGTTATTATTTTTAATGTTCATGTATGTTATTTGTTTTTCTTTAGGAATTGTTTTTATTTTTTTTTCCTTTTTCTTTTTGATTTCTAGTATACTTATATAAGTTGCATAGTTTACAAATTGAAAATCTTGGGAGTTTTATCTATATATTGGAATATCTATCTATCATATATATATCTTTAAATGATCAACAAAAATCGAGCAAATTGATATATATACACATATATATTCATGTTTATTTTATTTTTATTTATTTATATATTTTTTTAATGATTCAAATGTTTTTACATGAGAGCATTTTACTCAATATATTTTCATTTATATAAAAATAAATATAATTTAATATGAACTACGTTAATTTTTGTAAGTTTTCAAAAGCGGAAGATATATAAAAGTCTAGTCTTTGTTTTTTTATATTAAATTATAAAAAAATAATATGGAAATCTACTAAAAGAATTAAATATTTAAGTACTTCTCATTAATTAAATTGTTTTAATAAATCCATATTTAATTTGTAACTAATAATTTGTGGCATAATCAATTAATTATAACTCTATCCTCTTGCATGAGTATAAAAGTTTCGCATAGCACGATGACATATAAGTTAGGCAGAATGTCACAAAATCGGACCCTAATCGGCTAATCAAGTATTGAATTCGGACCTAATCAATAATCAATTTGGTTAATATCTTTAATTAATTATTTAAAATATCTTTAAACATGCAATTACTTAATTAATTACTAATTAATGATATTAACAAAAATAAAAACCTAATCATAAATGAGCGTTATTTATATAGTATGACATTATTCATATTATATTTATATAATATAATATGAACTTTTGTTTTTGAACCTTTCGGTTGAGCAGTATGTGGAGCCCTGCGGTTGAGCCAGCATATGGAACCGCATCCGGTTGCCCACGGTTTTTAAATTTTTGAAACGCAAGCCGAACCTTATATGAAGGTTCCGATTCGGGCTTTTAGAGACTGCATTCTGCTTTTTCGGGTTCGGTTCGGTTTTTGGCGGTTCGGTTCGGTTCGGTTCACGGTTTTCGGTTCAAAAATGGCCACGTCTATGTAGAGGTATTTTTGGTAAATAAAAAGATATTTTAAAAAATTTGTACAAAAAAATAATTTTTTTGATATTATAATTTAATTAATTAATTATTTAAATACTTTTAAATTAAGTTTTTCAAATTTTTTTATACGTGAGGGAGTATTTTTGGTAAATACACAAGTATTTAAAAAAATTGTAAAAACATAATTTTTTTAATATCATAGTTTAATTATTTATTTATCTAAATACTTTTAAATTATGTTTTCAAAAATTTTTATACGTAGGGTGTATTTTGGTAAATACAAAAGGTACTTTAAAAATTTATGGAAAAAATAATTTTTGATATTATAATTTAATTATTTATTTATTTATCCAAATACTTTAAATTATGTTTTTTTCAAAAATTTTTATACATAGGGGGTATTTTTGGTAAATACAAAGGTATTTTAAAAATTGTTAAAAAATAAATTTTGATATTATAATTTAATTATTTATTTATCTAAATAATTTAAATTAAGTTTTTCAAATTTTTATATGTAGGCGTATTTTGGTAAATACAAAGGTATTTTTAAAAATTGTAAAAAAATAAATTTTGATATTATTAATTAATTATTTATTTATCTAAATACTTTAAATTATGTTTTTCAAAATTTTATACATAGAGGTATTTTAGTAAATACAAAGTTATTTTAAAAAATTGTGAAAAATTAATTTTTAATATTATAATTTAATTATTTATTTATCTAAATAATTTAAATTATATTTTTCAAAATTTTATATGTAAGGGTATTTTGGTAAATTTGATATATTACTGAGGTGATTATCATGACTAACCAAACATGGTATTGAAAGATTACCAGTAATATAAATTTTCAACCAAACATAGTAATTTCACAACATATAATATTTCCGATCACATTACCACGATAATCTCATTACTATGATAATATATCATTATTGTGAACCAAACGCCCCTGAAAGATAGGCGTTGAAACAAAGCAAGGAACTAGATTCTACAGCAATGACACAGGGACTCAACGCAGACAAAAAGAACATGATATTTGTCCATAGCACACTGACTTTACGGTAGTACAAAACAGTTTGTCATAAGAATCTCGGGGAAAGGGTTAAGTTAACTATGGAGATGGTCATGGTCTTGGTGGTGGATGTATGAGATCAAGAGATGAAGAAGGTGGGCAAGTACGAGGTTGGCCGGACCATTGGTGAAGGCACCTTCTCCAAGGTCAAGTTCGCTCGCAACATGGATACCGGTGATACCGTCGCCATGAAAGTCCTCGCCAGAACCACCATCCTCAAGCACCGAATGGTCAACCAGGTCTCTCTTTCTTTCTTTCTGCTTTTTCTCTGTTTTCAATTCCATTCTCATCATCAATTTTCATGTTTTTGGCACGAATTTGGGCTCTTTAGCATTTAACTGAAGGAAAAAAGAATGAAAGGAGAAATTTTGCAGTTTCTAGTGTTTTTTTGTTGTTCTTTTGTTTGTTTCTTGTTGTTTGCTTATAAGAAGTTCATAAATGGCTTTTTTTTTTGTTGTGTTTTTTAATGTCTCTAATGTTGAATTCTTGTTTGTCAGATTAAGAGGGAGATATCAATAATGAAGATTGTCAGGCATCCCAATATAGTCAGGTTGCATGAGGTATGTACCTTGAGTTCTTATTTGAATTGTTTTAGATCTAACTGTGGAATGGAAGATAATGATCTTTTCTCATGGTGGAGAATTCATTGAATGTATTAGGTTCTTGCTGGCGAGATGAAGATATACATCATTCTAGAATTTGTTACAGGAGGAGAGCTATTTGACAAGATTGTAAGTGAACCTTTTTTTCTTTTTTTCTCTGTAAAAACAAATTGCTTTTTGGTTGTACGGTTTAAAGTTTTGATATTTAACTAGTGTTATATGCGGTTCATACATAGTATTCTTGGGTTAATGAAGCTTACAAACACAGGCTCAACAAGGAAAAACTCCATGAAAAATGAATCTAGGGAAGTACTTTCAGCAACTCATTGATGCTGTTGACTATTGTCATAGCAAGGGAGTCTACCATAGGGACCTGAAGGTGTGCTATGCTCCAAGCTTGTTCAAGCTATTGTTTTTTTCAAACAGTGTGTTTGGTTACTGGATTTGAAACCCAAGTATCTTGAAATCCCTCATTTGGATTGAAAAATTAGGATTTCATTGCATCTCCAAAATATTGCCAGCCAAACACCACCTAACATTCCTGCTCCATCCTCTAATATTGTGATTCCTGTGCAGCCAGAAAATCTTCTTCTTGATTCACGAGGAAACTTGAAAGTTTCAGATTTTGGTCTTAGTGCATTGTCCCAACAGGTATTACCGTGAAGAACCTTATATATTTTAGAAAGCAACTCCAATTTGTCTCTGACTTCATGCCTTGATTTACTATCTTTTGATTGGTTGCAGGGAGTTGATCTTCTTCATACAACATGTGGAACTCCAAACTACCTGGCTCCAGAGGTAACAACTTGAAGATGGAAGGACCCCATAACTTGACCGAGCTGCCCACATTTGGCTAGAACTTGTGGTTTCCTTGATTTATTCATCATTCATTTCTCCACCTAATAAATAAATTTACTCAAGCAAAAATTTTGTCAAATACATAAATGTTTCCATAGTATTGTATAAGTAGAACATTATTAGATGACTGTGAGACATTTTATTCTTTTTGTTATTTTTAACCAAAACCTGTGTGTATTCTATTCTTCAGTGATTTTTCCATATTCATTTTGATAAGTGTATATTGAAAAGAAGTCTGTGGTGAGACCAGGATCTTTACTTAAAATTCTCAGTCATGAATATTAATATGACATTAGAAATGGACACTTGTAAGTTCTTACTAATTATCACTGTTGGAGGGCACATTTCTTGGCCTACTTGCTATTATTGTGGTTGCTGCATTTACCTATTTTTCGACTTTCTCTTGTGTATTCAGGTACTAAGCCATCAAGGGTATGATGGGTCAGCGGCGGATATTTGGTCATGTGGAGTCATCCTGTATGTTTTAATGGCTGGTTTCCTTCCCTTTGATGAGATTGATCTTCCAACACTTTACAGGAAGGTACTTTTTATCTGTGTTTTTGTTGCTCTTTGTAAACTGCTCATTTTCTCAAATGTGATAGCAGCAGTACTATTATCACTGTCTTCATTTTCCTATTTCGGATTCTACTTTTTATAATAATTTCATAGACATCATTTACTTCCCACCTTACTTTTGACATGCCTCTGTCAGTTTAGAGTAAAAAAATGTCTGTGTTGTGAGAGGATGGTGATTCTGTGAGCATTGGAACTAATTGATTCAGACTTTCAAGGCAGGCTTATACATTTTGCATCATGCTGTATGAACTCACAATCTTTGCTATATCATATAAGCCCATTATTGTGTACAAATACAGTTCATACACCTTGGAATTACATATTACTTGCTTATTGTAGTCCAAAAGCGTTTCTTTTGCCTGTGTTTTGTGTTGTGAGCAGAGTACTGTTTTCTGTTTTGCAGATAAACGCAGCAGAGTTTTCCTATCCATCATGGTTCTCTGCGGATGCCAAATCGTTGATCAGCAGAATACTTGATCCAAATCCTAAAACTGTAAGATAGCTTAAAGAAGATATCTATGCTTAGGATGAACAGCAGTAATTGGTTGGTTATTTTCATGAGTAGCACTAATTAGTGGTTGGTTGCCATATGTAGGATGCATAATTTTGTTGGATTTCAGGACTTTCCGGTGTTTCTAATCTGAGATTATATGCATTGTACTAGTTTTTGTTCAATTTATCTGATTATATGCTATATGACCTTGTCTGCTAGCAGATATCTTGCTTGTTTTCAATAAAACATTAAATAAATCAACTTGTTCTCTATTTTTTTGGATGACACTTTGATATGTGCTAATTAAGGGTGTAGTACATTTTGTATTTTTATTTCAGTGAAATATTCATAAAGGTTGTATCAGTTAAAATCAGAAATCCGACTCATTGCAACACTTGATGATTTAAAATTATGTATGCATGTGGTGGCTATAATTCAGAATCAAAAATCTACATAATGATTTCTGTAGTGTTTGTATATTTTTACAAATTGATTTTAAAAGCCATTTCATCATTGAATATCACAAAGAATTTCTGTAACTGCTGCATTTGTAAGCAAATATATTGGGTACAAAGTCTGAAATTGCATTGGTTTTGAAATCATTAAAATATGTGTAATTGAAGGAACTTTCATACTTGATCTATGGTTTATTATTGTACAGCACATTCTCAGGTTTCATTTATTAGTTTTACAAGACCGCAAGCCTATATGTGAATGGTTTTGGAAATAAATATAAGCCTGATGGTTCATGTGACAAAATCAAAGGCCAATTTGTTAGTTAAGGTGGATTATGTTCACACTTCAAAGTGACAAGAAATTTTAAGGGAAGCAAACCTGGTTTACTACTGAGTCATGTCTTACCGCAAAATCATTAAACCAGTTTCATTTATAGCTTTATTTATGGCATAGCACCATTTGACGGAACACTTTATAATTCAAATTTGAATATGAGCATTAGGCGGTTTTTCTGATTCATGAGATCTCTTTAATGATGCAAAGATATTTTTACTGTGGAACATGTTTGCATTTTATTATTTCTATGAAGTCTTATTATCGTATTTCAGCGTATTCGCATTGAAGAAATAAAGAGTCACCCCTGGTTCAGCCAAAATTATGTTGCTGTTAGGCATCGGGAAGAAGAAGAAGTTAATCTGGATGATGTTAATGCTGTTTTCAATGATATTAAGGTTAGTAAACAATTTGGACATGCTTTCGTTGGTCTAAGAGATAGTTGTCCATTTCTGTATATGACATTTTCACTGGTTAGTGTGTGATGAAATGTTTTAGTTTGTGGTTTATTATATTCTTGGGTGCACTTGAGCAACGTCAGTCTTTATAACGCAGCCTTTTAAATCCATGCTTGTTGCAGGATCAGTATGTGTCCGATAATGAAGAAGACAATGATGGAAGACCTCTCCTAATGAATGCCTTTGAGATGATTACTCTATCGCAAGGGCTGAACCTTTCAGTTTTATTTGACAGACGGCAGGTATGTCCCACCAATTTATATCTAATGGCCTTGGCCTACCATAGTTTCTGTATCCTCTTAGTTAGTGGCTATATAGCCTGTGATTCTATTGCTAGAATAGCATATCTTGCTTTTGCTGTGATTTTGTTGTTTGTTATGTTTGATCCATTAGTTTATGGGGATTTGACAAATCTGTATTTTTTTTTGTTGGTTGTGCCGTGTTTTGCAAAGAGGTTTTACATAATAACCAAGTTTTCTTATTTGAAAAGTAATTATATGCATCTATGTTCATTGGGCTCAATAATTTGGAGATTGAAATGTCATTACTTTCATGAACTGAACCAGTAGAAATTTTATATAATTATTGCTACTAAGATGTTTTTTTTTAAAGCAAACCTTTATTAATTCAGTAGACAGAATGTTTTAAAAAAAATGACCTGTTTATAAGCTAGCCACCATCATATTGGTGTCAATCGAACACTAGTCTTTAGACGTTGAGATTTTTGATCTTGGTTCATATTGATATCTACATCTTCATCAAATTATAGAAACATGCAAAGGAGTAGTAAACCAATATTTATTATGAGCCCAACCACCTTGAGAGGAATGCAAAACGAGTAGCTCCGACAGGAACTAGTCTGAACCTTGTGGTGCAAAATAATGCTTCCACTTTGCCTTCGTCGTGGACAGTTAATTGGTTCCTGCCAAAGTTAGCATACGTATTTTAAGCAGTAAGTTTCCTTTGCCACTTATCTTTTAGCTGATCGAATGTTTGACCTAGCATACCCTCAAAAGTTGTCTAATTCAAAGGCCGGTGTCGTTGTTTTGAGGCTGATATTATGACTTGCTGAAAAAGAAATTTAGATCCTCATATGGCGCATTCTTGCCTTAATGTTGGTCAAAACTTCAATATTTTCTGTTCTTCTAAGAAATCATTTTGCTGCCTGAACTTGGATGGTCTGTGTTATGTACATGTTATTATCACTAAAACTTTTCAAACTTGACTCTGAAACTTTTGTTTTTTTCTTCTTTTTCTCCTCAAATTATTTTGTTTTTATTTGTACTTGTTATTTTTTTGGGTATGTGTGTAAAGAGGCCTTGCCAATAAGACAAAATGTTTTGTTTGTTTGACATGCATCTGAGGCTTGGGGTTCCTGCGTAATTGTAGCAGTTAAATTGCAAAATGACAATGGGCCAGAAATCTTTGCCAAATTGACCTGCTTGGCTTTGTTTTCTTCTACTATATGATGGGGAAATCAATGCAGCTAAGAAAGAATTCATCTTCATTCAGTTGATTTACATTTTATTAGCTTGATTTAGGTCCTGGCATCAGATTTGGACTTATTCTTGCTTTTAGTTGGAAGATTTAGGCCCGAGACATTCATTATAGCCTTTTGTCAGCTTTTGGTTTTGACTTGATCTTGCCTTTTCTTGAATAATTAGACTTCTAAATCTGATAAAGTCTAAGACCTTGCTTTACTCTTTTGTACAGGATTATGTGAAACGTCAAACCCGTTTTGTCTCACGCAAACCGGCAAAGTCCATCACATCAACTATTGAAATGGTTGCAAAGTCCATGGGTTTCAAGGTCCATTCTAGAAATTACAAGGTAATAATATCATCAACAAGGTTGTTTGATCATTTTAGTTATAATTGTGACAACTACCTATTCTATTAAAGGTTCACTTCAAATGAGTTTTGGCCATTACCTTTTCTTTCAATATTCACTTTTGATTAGCATCCTTTCATTAAAGGAAAATTGACTATCACCATAAATTAAATTAGTGAACATTGATAATTAATTAGGAAAGTATTATTTTAAATGTAAACTATTGTTGTTCATTATTACTATTTAAGTCAAATTTTGGTCTGAGTTTTGATAAAACTTTTCATTAAAAAACAAAACCTCCTAACACCCTCTTAGTTTGTTTTCCTTCACATAGATATCTACGGTAGATGCTGACAATGGTATGCCTTTCTATGAGTTTGAGATTAAAAATGATATGATGATACGGAGATGAATAATATTGTCTCTATATTACTTTTTAACAATATCCTTTTTCTGCAGATGAGACTTGAAGGAGTATCTACAAATAAGACCGGCCAGTTTGTTGTTGTGCTGGAGGTAACTTCAACTGCTCATTTACTAATCATTCCAAAAAGAAAGCATGACTTCTCTTGGTTCACACCAAGTTAATTATTGGCAGGTTTTTGAAGTGGCACCTTCACTCTTTATGGTGGATGTAAGGAAGGCTGCTGGGAATACTCTGGAATATCACTAAAGGTTAACTGACAACTTTTCAAACCTGTGATTGTCTAGTGTTGTTCTTGATTTTGATTGAACAAGCTGTTCCAAATTCAAAGTTCCTTGACTACCGCACAGGATTAAAATCAATAGATGACCTATTCATGGAAATAGTTGTTTTACTAATAAATCAGATTTCGATGTAAAACTGTGACTGTTTCAGAATTAAATAAGCTAACTAATCGATTATTTTGCAGTTCTATAAGAACTTGCGCAGCAAACTAGAAGACATCATCTGGAAACCAGCAGAGGCCACTGATAGTCCTACGCTTACAAGAACACCTACTTTCTGATCGGAGATTTGAAATTTATAGGCTATTTTTTTGCCATTGCTGGCACTGTATTGGCTGAAATATTGTGTGCTTATGTGTAGTTTGTTATTACAATGACATGACTTGACTGATGTTGTGAAAGCTATGTTTAACTGAAATTGTATATGTAGGAGAAAATAACAAATGGCTAATGTAAAAAGAATACAATACATACGGAAGATGTATCAGGCCTTATATTTTGATTTGTTAGCATACAGTGAACCTCTCACGAATGATGCTGTATAACTTAGAGTAGGGCTTGTGCATCATCTTCCCATTAAGGTATGGTATAATGCCTGAATTGATTTCTCTATTTTTCTTTTCTTTTTGGTCTTTATACTCAAAAATACTCCCAACTAGTTCTTCTACTCTTAAAAATGGGTCCACTTGGTCTCTCTATGTTTAGTTTCTTCCTAACTAATCCATCTACTTTTGAAAATACATGAAATAGTTGGGTCATTTTCAAGCGTAGAGGGACTAAGTGGCCTATTTTCAAGAGCAGAGGGACTAGTTGGGAGCATTTTTGAGTAGAGGGCCCAAAAAAAAAGAGAGAAAAGTAGAGGGACCAATTCGGGTATTATACCTTAAGGTATCTTCTCCATTCTGCTCTTCTCTTGCTTGCTATGGTAGGTTGCTGGATCAGAGGCTTTGGTTTTGGTTCAAGGGGATATTCTTGAGAAGCATTATACTTTAGTGGCAAACTTTTTTCCACCTCTGAAGCGTCTTGGTATGGCGGCTAGGGTTTTCTTTAATGAAAATCAGACAGGAAAGTAGAAGAAAAGTTGAAGGAGAAGAGGAAAAGGGATTAGAGAATGAAGAGAGAGAGAGAGAGAGAAGGGTAAAAAGGGGAAGGTGAATGATAGGTTGCTGCCTCATTATTCGCTCATTTCATATATATATATATATATATATATATATATATATATCTATATCTTTTCATGAATAACAACCTCTTGCAAAGGTGTCTTGTGCTTCACGCTATGAAATACTAATGGCTAAGGTTTACAATCATCTGATATACTGATTACAAGATAATCCTCCAATAATCATCCCACAATAAAGTCATCAAACCGCGTAACATTAGCCGTCCCATTGACCATGTCCTTTTGACCCTTGACCCCTACATTAGCCGTCCCTTCGGAATTTGACTTGTCCTTAAGTTGAAAATGAGGAAAATTTTGGTGCAAATCTTGTGTAGTGATCCAAGTAGCATCGGCGGCCGAATGATTCTCCCATTGCACTAGGTATTACCGAGCTGGTTGACCTCGCAGTAAGATCAAATGGGAATGTAGGATAGCCATATTGGTTGAAAGACCGGTTGATTCTCCTTGAACTCGCTCGCCAGTGGAAGTTGTTGGACTGTGGGATCGCCTCGGCAAAGTTTGAGCTTGGAGATGTGAAACACATTCTGCAATTGAGTCGAGTCTAGGAGTTCAAGACGGTATGCAATCGAACCAATTCTCTCCAGAATTTGGAAAGGCCCAAAGAAGCGCTTGGAAAGCTTATGGGAAGGTTGCTGAGTGAGCAACCAATGACAATAGGGCTGAAGTTTTATAGAGACACAGCCACCAAAGTGAAAAGTAGCATTGGCATCTGCCTAATTCTTCATGCGCTGTTGGGCACGAAGGAGGTTGTCCCTGAGAGTAGCCATAACTCTAGTACGGTCAAAGAGGAGACTGTGAACGGCCTCTATGGTAGTGTCTGTTCCTATATAGTCCAGCATGGTAGGTAGCGCGTAGTCGTAGGCCGCTTCATATGGTGACATCTGGATGGCAGAATGCTAAGCTGTGTTGTAAAGCCATTCAACCCATGCGAGGAGATGATACCATTGCTTTGGATGGTCACCGGTGAAGCAACGGAGATAATCCTCAAGGTACCTATTACGGATTTCTGTTTGCCCATCTGATTGCGGGTGATAGGTGCTACTCATCGAGAGTTGGGTACCCTGCAATCAGAATAAATCCTTCCAGAATTGGCTGATTAACAAGGGGTCTTTGTCGCAGATCAGAGAAACGGGAACATCGTGAAGCCGGGTAATATCTCGCACGAAGACTTCAGCTAATTGAAAGGCTGTAAATTGAAATGGCAATGCAGAGAAAAAGGCCTGTTTTGATAACCGATCCACTACAACCAGAATAACTAATTTTCCAGTAGAATTAGGAAGGCGCGTGATGAAATCGAGGGACAGTGACTCCCATATTTTACCAAGTATCGGGAGAGGTTGTAACAAGCCCTATGGAGCTCGGTTAAAAGGCTTCACTGTTTGACAGACCCCGCAAGTTGCCACGAACTCTCACACCTACTATTTGAGTGAGGGCCAGAAAAATATACCTGCAATATGGTGATAAGTCCAACGGGCACCCGCGTAGCCTTCGACAGGGATATTATGGAATTTAGATATCAATAGATGTTGCAGTGGACCATTAGAGGGAACCATGATACGCCCTTTGAATAGCACCACTTGATCTCTGATAGCATAATCTGGATAGTCTGAAGGATGCTGCCGAATGGAGTGCAACAAAGAATTTAAAGTAGAATCCTCACGATAAGTACGTTGCAGAGCTTGCCATAATGCCGGAAGAGGGCGAGTAACAGCGAGAATTGCCAATTGAGGTGTCTCATCCTCGTGCAGCCCTGATAAAACATTGGCGGGCCTATTAGTTGCCACTGGTTTGTAAACAATATCAAATTCAAAGTCCAGAAGTTTAGTGATCCATTTATGTTGCTTGGGTGTTTGAATATTCTGGTGCATGAGAGAGCATAAGCTCTGATGGTCAGTGAATATGATGAAGAGGTCGCCTAACAGATATTGACGCCATCGCCACATGGCCTCAATGATAGCATACATCTCGCGTGCGTAGGTGGATCCCGCTCGAAACATGGGGGGAGGGGAAAGAGAGAGAGAGAGAGAGAGAGAGAGAGAGCTGACATGCGATATAAGTAAGAGGATGTTGATCTTACAATAAGATTTCTCAATGCTAGTTCTTGAGGGCATCGGTTTGAAATTTCAAAGGGATGATCAAACTGGGGTAAGTGAAGAGCTGGTGTTGAGGTGAGGGCCTGTTTGAGAGCTTCAAACGTGGCCGTAGCTGCTGGTGTCCAAACAAAAGCTTGTTTTTGGAGTAAGTCAGTTAAAGGTGCCGCTAAATGCCCATATTGCGGAACAAAAAGCGCTTGTAATAGCTGATCGAGGGCCCAAGAAACCCAGACAATTGACGCCTCGCTGGATAGAAGTGGTTAGTTTTGTATCGCTTGGAATTTATTAGGGTTTCTGACGGAATGCCTTTCTTTCGGAAATCGGTAGCCCCAGATACCCGAGACTTGTGTAGCCAAATGCACACTTGCTGAATTTGGCCGAGAGGTAGTCTTGACGAAGATAGCGAACATCGCTACAAGATGCTCAACATGAGTCAGCCCAAGACGCCTTTGTAGATAAACTGCGTCATCAAAAACCAAGATGAGTGCCGTAACACCGGATGAAACACCGCATTCATCAAAGCCTGAAACATCGAAGGGGCTTTCAACAGGCCAAAAGGCATTGCGAGAAATTCGTAATGCCCCTTCATACTGCGATGAAAGGCCATCTTCTCGAAATGTCCTCCGGGTGGATGTGAACTTGGTGATAGCCCGAACGGAGATCCATCTTCTAAAAGACTCGGGCTCCGGTGAGCTCATCAAATAATTCCTCGACGGTCGGGATAGGAAACCAATCCAACACGGTCACAGCGTTAAGTGCTCGGTAATCAACACAAAATCTCCACGACCCATCCTTCTTCTTAACCGGGATCATCGATGAAGAAAAAGAGTTGGTACTCGGCCCGATGATACCCTCTTTCAACATGTCACCGACTAGGCGCTCGATCTCCGTCTTTTGGAAATGTGGGTATCGGTAGGGTCGTACATTCACCGACGAGGTATTTGTCTTCAGGGGAATGCGATGATCGAACGCCCAGCTAGGGTGGGAGTCTTGTAAGAGCGGAGAAAATATCAGTGTAAGTTTACAAAATGTTGAAGACGGTCAACGAAGAACATAGGAGTTGAAGCATCAACAGTCTCAGTAGACTAAGGTTGCGGTCGGGTATCCGAAGTCAAAGAGACAAAGAGGTGGAAATATTGATTGCTAGTTTGACCCAAGGCGTCACGACGTAGAAAGCTAGAGATCAGAGATCCACATGTGGTTGGTATGCCATATAGACGCACTTTCGGTCACCGTGGTGGTCAAAATCCATCCAAAGATGCTTATAATCAAACGATTAGCAGGGCCCGTCGTAGCTAACAGATGGACTCCAGGGATGACATTAGCGCCAAATACGGCGGGGAGTAAGAGATCGACTTGAAATAAGGTATCACCCAACTTTAATGGGGCACTGCAAATATTCACCCTACTAGTCGAGTTGCTCACCGGTGCCAACGAGTGATAGTTAAATGAGGAGCAACTTGAGTAGTCAACCCCGGATGTGATGCTAAAGCGGGATTGAAGGAAATTGTTAGTGGATCTTCCATCAATCAGCACTATTAAACCCTTGCCATTAATCGTTCCAGCTGTTTTCAGGGTTGATGGAACCAGGCTCCCGCGATAGCGTGGAATGAAATATAGGGCTACTCGCCAATGGGGGGCTCCGTTGGGGGTGAGTCGTGGGAACCTCTAATGGGATTGGGTTAGGTTCTAAAACTTCACCCTGGAACTTGGCTTCATCATCAACAAGAAGACATAAAAATTATGGGGGATTGCATCGGTGGCCTCGAGTGAACGATGAATCACATTTGAAGCACAAGCCGTGTTCCCGCCTTGCCGCCATCTCGGTCGGTGTGAGTTTCTTGATGGGGATCACGAGGCGGAGTAGGAAGGGAAACATTGCCGATGTTCGGGGTTTTAAAGCGGTAAGCAGCGGTGGGCTCTGAGCCGCTCACCACAGTGTTTGCATTTATCCTCAATGATCTTAGCTAATCCCATCACATCCACCAGACATCTCCGGTTGTAAGATGTACTAACTCACGTTGTATATCATCTCTTAAGTTAGAGAGGAAGCAATTTAACAAACTATTGTGTTGCAACCCGATAATCCTCGTTGACAAACATTCAAACTCCGAGCATGTAGGCAGCGATGTGACGAGTGTTGTTTGAGTTTATAAAGATGAGCTTCATGATTTACATACTTGGATGGCCCAAATTGGACCTTCAGCTAAGCGGACAAATGCGCTCCACATTGTCAACTGCTTCAATTCACGAAGAGCCAATGGTACCATTACGAGCCGCCCCGTCATATAGAAGACGACCATCGATATCTTCCGGTTTTCTCGGAGTGGCATGATGGGAAAAAGGGTTCAATCTAAAAAATCCAAGAGCGAATGTTCTCACCTGAAAACAGAGTGATCTCCAATTTAGGAAGATGCACTTAAGTCTGTGAGGGATGGCCCGCTTGGGTTGTTGGGCGACATATGGTGGTGAATTCTGAGAAACGGGGGGCGATGGCAACAAGGGTGGTGAAGGTCAGCGCTCCATCTTAGACAACTTGAACATCATATCGGTCATCAATCATTTCTTTCGGGTAGCTAAGGATTTCGGATAGTATCAAAGAGCTCACAGTATGTTCTTTCGAATGAGCCACGAGAGATCCTCCATCTTTGTAAGCGCAGAGTCATGGCGCTCATTAAGGAGATGGATGTGGTCCTCCATGGCGCGAGATCGCATCATTATACTTTTTCAGTCATGGCGCTGGGAATCAATGAAAGTACCGATGAAGGGTCTTGGTATGGCGGCTAGGGTTTTCTTCAATGAAAAATTAGACTGAAAGTAAAAGAAAAGTTGAAGGAGAGGAGGAAAAGGGATTAGAGAAGGAAGAGAGAGAGAGAGAGAGAGAGAGAGAGAGAGAGAGAGAAGGGAAAAAGGGGAAAGTGATAGGCAGGCAAAAAGGGGAAGGTGAATGATAGGCTGCCTGCCTCATCATTCTCTCATTTCATATATATATATATATATATATATATCTTTTCATGAATAACAACCTCTTACAAAGGTGTCTTGTGCTTCACGCTATGAAATACTACTGGCTAAGGTTTATAATCATCTGATATACTGATTACAAGATAATCCTCCAGTAATCATCCCACGATAAAGTCATCAAAGCTGCGTAATAGCTGTCACCTTCCGGTTGCTCCTCCTCAGTATGCTATTTTCTTGACCATTGCCCATGCCCTTTTGACCCTTGACCTCTACAACTTCATACCTAAGTTTTTACTTTCAAAGCATATGAACTCTTGTAGATGATGATGTATGAAAATTTTGGTGAAGGCATTATCTCTTGATCATGTTAAACTTGTATTGATAGACAATTGGAAAGAATTTGAGGTCTTAATTGTTACAGACTTACTAAATAGTTTTTTTTATCCTTTGTGAATCCATGGATGTGTACTATCATCTTTTATATAAAAGCATTATGGATGGTGGATGGTTTGGATTCAACGACTTTTCCATCGCGAAAGATCTTCCAAAGCCCCGAGACCATAAAGAACCTCACCTAAGCGTGAGAATTTCTCAAACTCTTAACATGTTTTTGTTGATATATATATATATATATATTAGATGGTGAAACCTGAGCGACTATTGCCACCCATTTTAAAGGGTGCTCAAGATGGATGAGAATGCTAGTGTGCATAGAAATTGATCTCTCTTAGCCCCTAAAGTATTGACTTTGAGTTGGTAATGAAGTGGAGAAAGTCTTTGTTGTTATTTTATATGAGTGTCTTTTGCTTTTTTACTTCCACTATGGTTTTATTAATTTCATTGTTCCAATTTGCACCTCCTAACCTAGAAGTTCATTGTAGGTTCTGCATTCTCGTAATAGCTTGAAGCGTTTGGTTTGGCCTTTGATGGAAAGGCTCATGCAATTTAGTGCAAGTCTCCTAGTCTATCAACTTGCCTTTAGTTTATAGTCATTCCTTTTGCATTGAATGAGCGATGAAGAAAAAGCATCCCCATTGTGAGCGCTTAGTGGCCATTGAGCACGTCCAGTATTTTTTATTTAAATATCTTTTTTAAGTTCAATTAAACCATGGGATCCACGATTAACTTTTAATTTTTTTAAAATCTAAATGTTATATCCAGCTGCTAATCCCTTTTTAATTTTTAATTTTCATTTTATCTCAATAAATACACCTACATTCTCAAACAAAACTTACATTCTTCTCCACTTCTTCATCTTCAAATTTTCAATTATATTATGGATAAAAATACTTCTCTATCCTCCCGAATTCCGAATTTTCAGATAATTTTCAAAAGTTTTCATATTCTTTCTTTCCATTAAATATATAAAAGTTTCAAAAATTATCCTCAAAGTTCCTAAAATTATTTTATCTCACAAAATTTTTCCCATTTTTATCCAAATGTCCAAAATCAACCAAAATTTTCATATGGTTATGGGTAAGAGTTTAATAGGTTAATAAGGTGGCATGGGCATCAAACTGGAGGATAGTATAATGATTAAAGTTTCCCTTAGGTCCTTACATTAGGTAATGTGGTGTACCAATCTCTTACCATAACACATGGCCCATACCATATATATATGGGCGCCCATAGATAAATGGTCCTCTATGTATATATATTCATATATTTATATTAAAGTGGAGATGTATATACATTTCCGAATATATATATATATATATATGTTTGTTGCTGTTAGTGGATATATCTATATATATATATATATATATATATATATATATATCCATTTGCGATGTTAGTTGGGTGAGCAGCGTGGAATTCTCAAATTGAATTGAATGCGTGGTTTCTTTTTCAACTGCTAGGGGTGTGTGTGTGTGTGTATTTAACATATATATATATATATATATATATATATATATATATATATATTAATCCGTTTTAACATTCCCATTCTTTTCTTTTTCCTTTTCATTTTCTTCATAGTTTTTTTCATTGATTTGTCAGCGGTGTTTCTTCACCATTTTCATCATGGAGGCTAGGAGAAAGGCTTTAGACATCGATCTATCATTCCACGGGACAAATTCAATGATTGAAACTTGGTTCTTCTAGTTTGAGAGTAAGTCCTTGTCTAGCATTGGATTGTATATCTTGAATTAAATCGTGAAATTTCTTGAGAATCTTAGTTTTTAGACTAGGGTAGGAGTAACAAGGGACTTGAATCCCTTTTAATTTATCTGTTTTGGTAAAAATTCGAAGTTGATTCTTAGTCAGTATAATTTGGGCTTGTATAGGGTGACACGTCCAGAATATGCGTGTAAACCGCAAGTGCAGGGTGTCGAGTAATAATTACCTCGGTGAGTGGGTAGTCGAATCCACGGGGGAATAGGGCTACTAGTACTAACTTCTTCTACGCTTTCTAGACTAATGATAAATGGAAAAGGTGTGGTGATCTAATGTACGAAGAAATGAATACCAGAGAGCGAATATGCAAGGGTGAAATGGAGGGAGATCTTAATCGATAGAAAATTGGGGTATTCGAGCAATGCTCCCCTAGGATTGAGTATTAGGTACGGGATAAGCAAAGTGTTTCTATGATGAGTAAGTTAAGTCGTGAAATCCAAATATAATCGGATCCGGCCTCCCGATCACCGATACTAGTCCCCTACGAGGTCCCGGTGGAGAAATCACTCAATCTCAACACCTCACACCACATATGACCATAAAAGCACTCTAGGGAATCCAAGAGGTGTGTCGATTCCTAAAGATTGATCCAACCCTAATTCCCGTGCGAAGGATCCTAACCCCCTACAAGGTCCCGACGGAGAAATCTCTCAATCTCACGCCTCACACCAAATATGGTTGCATAGAGCTTAGGGGAGCGGAGATATAATACACCAATCGGAGGGAAAGGGGATGCTCACTATTTCATGACTCACCCTCTCAATCCTCTTCAATCTTGAGATTATAACCCTAATGGAGACCTCTCTCCCACCAAGGTAACAAATCAAGCAAACCAAATAACCAAAAAGATCAATAAGGCAAGCAAGCATTAGACAATCAAGATTAAAAACTTAATCAAACTCGGATTAAATAGAAACACTAAGCAAATCCACAAAAAGATGAGAATCCTAGGGTTCACATGCCCAAATACCCTCTAGTGTTTTAGCTCTCCATGGAGCAACATACAAAAACACACCATCAATGAATGAAAGTACATTAAAAACCATAGAAATAAACCCCCTTATATATGAGCTGATGGCCTTGATGGAGAGCTTCGACGTCTTGAAGGACCCACTCCGAAGCTAGGTTCACCGGTGGCTTCCTTGATGCTATGACGGAGGAGAAATCGATCAAAGTTGGTGACGAAGCACCTCAAAGCCGCAAAAGACCTCCTCTCCAAACCCTAGCCGTCTCACCCCTCAAGAGCCGCATCAAAAGATGAGAAAGAAAAAGGGGCAAAATGGCTATTTATAGGCCTTAGACCCGCGTACATCACGTGCCCTCACGCGCCCGGTGTGGATTTTTCACGCGGTGCGTGCGGGTGCGAGGAATTTTCACGCGGCGTGAACAATAATTTTCTGCCGCATAAAAATTGCTACGATGAATTGACTTGAATTGCCCTTCCAACTAGTGAATTAACTTGAATCTTCTTGGAAGTTGGCACACATCTCCACGTTTATGAACTCCTCTCGTGTTTTGGTCCTTGAATTGAACAAGAACTCCTAATATTATGTCTTTATAGCCCATCTTTGCTTCCTTTTTACTCTTCAAGGCATTCACAACCTATATGCATAAAAGAACACCAAATACACAATATGAGACATAAACCATGGTAAAAATGATGCTCAATGCATGTAAAACATATATAAAAATATGTATACTCAAGCACTTATCAATAGGGCCAAGGGTTTTTTTTGGAGAAACCCTAGTTCTAGCTACCCCTATGGGGAATAGATGAGTGAGGTAAGCTCGTGGGTTTGTTTGGGATCAATCGGTGGTCGCTGTGCGAACCCTAGGGGTTTATTTGCATACTAGGGTAACATGTCTTAATTTTTATTGCTTGTGAATGTCTTTAACTTCTATTTGGTTGTTGGCTTAACGTATCCCAGGAGGTGAGACCTCAAGCAAGGGCAAGGAAATGGTGGAGGGGTAGTGTTGGACTTGTGGTTATCCACATTTGTGAGTGGGAACAGTTGATATGCATGGTTTACTTGTTTATACATGTTACTTGTTTTATGCATGGTTTACTTGTATTTTCCTTGATGTATTGGTTTTGGGAAAACTACCTTTTGCTATGAATTGGGATTCTGAAGGTTTTCACGAAATGGTACGTGGAATGATATTTTGTATCTTTGGAAAATGAATTTGTTATATTGATTGATAATCTGTGGGTCAACAAGTGTTTATATTTTTTTGACCTTGAATAGAAGGTTTTGAGGCTGGTTACTTGTTCTTGGTTTTACTCTAATAAACTACTATATTATGAGAACAAGGTTATGGACTAATACATGTTTTCCATATTCGTTTGGAATTTGATTATTGTATTGTATTCTGAATCTGGATGTGTAATTGTTCTTTTTTCCTAAACACTATTCATATTTCGTATTCCATATTCTGCATTTTGTATAGTATGTGCGATAATGAATGTATGTTGTTATATGTATTTCATACACTATATTCTGAATATGAATGTTTACTTATGGATATTATTTCCTAAACACAACTCGTATTTCATATTTCATATTCCGTATCCCATATTTTATATAGAATGTGCAATAGTGAGTATATATGTTATATATTTCGTACTAGTTGAATATTTTACTTTATTTGATAACATGATATGATTCTAGTACGAGCACTGTTATTAGATTATTGTAAATCTTGTATTTTGTATTTGTATTTAAACTATGCTAGAACGAGTATATGTTATGATATGTGTTTTGTATCATTTGGATATGTTATGCTAGGATGTGCCAATTCTACATTTCGTATTTCATATTTATCTAAACTGTAGATTTACAGCATTGCATAGCTTGCATGTGTATAAGACATGTATTCCAATGCAGTTCTCCTCGTTGAGTAATATAGTTACTCACCCATCTCCCTCCCTTTCCAGGTGATAGGGCTCAATAGCAGTGCTGGTGGACTGGTTGGGCTAGAGTCTACACTAGACTTTTGTTTGCATTTTCTTTTTGTGTATATACCCCTCATGGATATATGTGCATATAGGAGGGATCCACTTGTATTGTGCTCTCTTGTATTTTTGGAGTCTGTTTGGTTGGCGTGTTATCTGCTTATTGTAGACCTTGTTGTCGTTATTCTTGCTTGTCTAGGTATTGTCCAGGGTTGTACACTTGTTCATCGTACTTGTTTCCATATAGACATTATTACCATTATTCCTACTTCTCCAGCTTGTTGTTCTTGGTGTACACTTTCGTGTCATGGTATTATTACTCTCTATTATTCTTGTTATCAGGGTCATAATAGGTCAAAGGTTAGACCTTCACGGTGCATGGAGGTTAGGGGCCGTCTGCCATACCCTTTGGTCCTTACGACGGTAGTATCGATGATGCCAAGACCTGTGGATCTGGATGTGACACTAATTTAGTGGTATCAGAGCATAGGTTGAGGCTAGATAGTAGTGGTATGACTTGGGACCTAGGCTTTGTTCCTTAACCGAGTCCGGTGTTCCTTTTATTGTTGACAGTGAATTCTAGTAAAGCTATGCAGGTAGTACAATAGCATATAGATGATGATTCTAGAATTACTCATGTTTTGTTTCAGACTGATATGTCAGCCCAATGGCCATGTAGCCACCGAGGGGGTATCGACCCATTTGCTGAGCCAACACTGAGATAGACTAAGAGTGTTAGGTGTGGAGCTCTATCTCCAGCCTCACTCTTTCTCCACTTAGGTAAAAGTCGACATCGAGGCATGAGCCTACAGTGGATGCCTTGGTGAATTCGTGATAAGTGCTTGTGTATTAGTAATACGAAGTATTCTTTTTTTACATTGAGCATTACGTTTTTCAGATTTTATCGCTTATGCATGTGTTTTTGTGTTCTTCTGTGCATGTAGGATTGTGGAGATAATAGTGGAAGAAAGGAACCAAAAGTAGATCGTGAATGCATTTTGTTGATGAAATCTTGGAGTTAACAAATGTGAAGACACAAGTTGTGCATGAAGACATGTGAGTGTGTGCCGACCTCCATTATGCTCAAGCGAATATATCACTTGGAGGGGCACAAGGGCAGTCACACTCATGTGTTCAGACTTGTGCATTACTAGCAAGATCTTCATAAATGTGGCTTTTATTGAAGATGCAATGTGATCTACCACATGGATGTGTGCCCATTCGTGTGGCCTCGATGAAAAGTGTGGAATAGGAAGTATTTTGGCAAAGTACTGTAGTAGTTAATGTAGCTAATCAATGTAGTAAAAGTACGGTAGCAGTTACTGTTCACAGCTCGCAGAAATTGAATTCCTGGAAATTCACACGGGCGTGTGGAAATTCCATGCTTTTACATTCGATTGCATGCTTTTACATTCGATTTCATTATTGATTGTATTTTTCTCCATGGAGAGCTAAACCCCAAGTGGGTGCTTGGACTTGTAAACCCTAGGACGACTTTGTTTCATTGGCCTTTTATTATGTTTTCTTTAATTGATGTTTTAATTGAGTTCCAATCTTGAATGCTTGTTAAAGTGATTTTCCCTAAGAGTGATACTAGGTTTGAGGATCCATCTTGGTAATCCTTGTGGATGAGTGACACACCATGAGGGTTAGACAAAGCTAGATTGGAGAGGGTTGAGAGGGTGAGTCGAGAGATAGTGGAACGTCCCTTTTTCCTTCCTGTGTGATTTATCCTACCTCCGTGTTCCAAGAGTTCTTTGCGGTCACATTAGAGTGAAGTGCTAAGAGAGGAACTCACTGGGGCTTAGTTGCGCAAACAACAGAGTGAAGCGTTGAAGTAATCATTAGTACTATGGCTTAATTGTGATTAGGGGTTTTTCGCATGGACCAAAAGGTTAGATCTATATTAGGGAATAGGGGTTTCACTTTGAGTCCTTAGAGCTTTAAGCAACCTTGTGCAGTGTGAGGCGTTGAGAGTACTCTTTTCCGCCGGGGTATAGTGTAGGGTTAGTCATGGTTGACCTTAGGTTTGGGACCGTGTATTTTAGCATTTCCACCACTCATTAAACATCAACTAGGAGACATAATGATTGGTCTTGCACTTGAAACAATAGTCCTAGGGTGAGCAATGTCCGAGTGCCCCTACTTTCGATCGATTGCCTTTTGCTATCATTTTATTAAGTCTCCTCTTATTCTTTTTTTATTTCTATTTGCATTGATATCGTTCACACCACTTTTTGAATCATCTTCATCATAGTTAAATAGCAATTCTTGTGTTTCTGATCACTATTCCCTGTGGATATGATTACTAACTCACCAGGGCACTTTATTAGTTTGACAACCCGTGCACTTGTGGTACACACACGCAAGGGGTGTGTCAATTCGTCTAAGGGTCAAGAGGTAGTGTCCAATGCCCTAGTTGCAGTGGAAATCCACGGGGGTTTAGTACCTAAAGCGAGCAACACTGTTTCGAGTCGTGGTCATACAAGACACCTTAGGGCGGCATGTCCGGAGAGGGAGGTCGACAAGCCAATGCAACTACCACCACCACCACGGGGTCATCCTAGTCGGGTTTAGAGGGTCATAACCGTAGTTTCTACCCTAACTACTATGGTGCTGTTTGGTTGAAGGAATGG